>NC_056726.1:1013796770-1013921770 GCF_019279795.1 Protopterus annectens | reverse complement strand
CTAACAAAGAAAATAAAGGGCCTCCAGCATGTGCCTTACACGGACAAACTAAAATCCCTGTCACTGTACTCAGTATCGTATAGACTTCTTAGGGAGACTTATACCTGGCCTACACAGCAACCCAAGACCCAAACCTAATGAACTTACTGCATATCCTTAAATCAAATGGATGTAGGGCCACCTGTTGCAGGGACTTAAATATGGCCTGTGACTTGAGTCCCAGTGACTGCCACATCTTTGGAACAGGCTACCAAGTCATGTGAAACAGAGCACCTCTATGACACCGTTCAAGAGGAACCTGGATAAGTGGATGGGGCACTGTAACTTCTTACCAGGAATAGTACCCACAACCCTCCTGGACATGGGCAGTCATCAATAAATGCAATCTTGGGTACTGACTAGTACCTCTACAGTATTACATAGGGTTGAAACAGCTAGGCTTAAAATGACTTCTGGGTCGATAGCCTAGTAATCTCCTATGAGCCTACATACACACACACACACATATATATATATATATATATATATATATATATATATATATATCCACATATATACAAACACATACATCTCTCTCTATATATGTGCGCACGCACGTATACACACACACACACACACACACACACACACACACACACACACACACACACACATCCACATATATATATATATATATATATATATATATATATATATATATATATATACATATATATATATAAGTGTACTTTCAAACGAGCAAAATTAATTATGGAATGTGTTTCCATTATTCACTCACAATACCGACATGCTGCATAATAAATAGGTGAAAATGTCAAAAACAAATGTCTGATGATATCCAAGTTGGTATTTTCGACATCAGCGTTAGTTATACCTGCTGCCACTTCCACCTACCTACTTTCCACTAGTACAAATCACTGACATATACTTTTTTGCAGGGGGTCAGGCCTCACTGTACTGCTCCTGTGGAGGGCAGCACCCGCCAGACCCCCTGCTAATTATATATTCTAACTCTGAGATCAAACTACAGTGAGGAAAAGGATAAATTTCCCAAGCCGCACTGCACAGCGATCTCTAGTCTTAATGTCGACAACATATGAGTGAATGCACAGTTGCATTTGCTGCACAGCACATTCATAGAATTGTAGTTCGGCAATATGGGAAATGGCCAACAAATATTCGGCATTCCCATATTAGGCGTACCTCAGATCTACATTGTTATAATAAACTACAGATGTGTGTGTGTGTGTGTGTGTGTGTGTGTGTGTGTGTGTGTGTGTGTGTGTGTGTGTGTGTGTGTGTGTGTGTATGTGTGTGTATGTATCTAGGTCCCCTTCAAAGGATATAAATTTCACAACATCGAATCTCTGATCTGTGAAGATCAGATGAAGGAAGTTGTGAAGTATCGAACCTTGTGATGGAGATAGCCATAAAGTGTGGAACGTGAAATTCTCTTCACTTTAGTGCGATCTTGGAGTTGGTATATTTAAGTAGCAGGGGGGTTTGGTGGGTGCAGGGAGGCCATGAAAAATGTGAAATAAGAAGTTTTCATGTTTTAGATTTTCTTTTTAGGTTTGATATTTCACAATTTTGATCCTCTGGTCTTCGATAGGCAGAGATTCGATGTTGTGAAATTTCAGTCCTTTGAAAGGGGTTGTGGGGGGAAAAATGCAACAAACTTTTTTTTTTTTTTTTAATTAGATGTTTGAAGTTTCAAAACTTCGATCATCTCGTCCTCGGCCATATGATGTTAGAAGCTTTGAAACTTTGAGCATCTGAAATATACACACACACACACACACACACACACACACACACACACATATATATATATATATATATATATATATATGTGTATATATATATATATGGAAAACAGCCAAAATTCTGCTACAAAATCTCCCTCAAAGCCATTTTCAAATTGGAAAAGAGGCTACAGGCACACACCCTCAATGCACCCCCAGGCATGCACCTATGTGGGAAATGCCACTAGTGCGATTTTGTCATTCAAACCCCCAAGATACATCTCACCACCCCACAGATGGTTATTCACATAAAAGACCATTTAAACTGTAAGACCCCCAACATGGTTTACATTGCTATATACTCTAAATTTGAAGCATACTACATTGGAAAAACCACAAGACTACTTGGGATCTGGAAAAAAGAACACGGGGGAGCCATCAGAAAGCAAGACCCTTACAACACACTAGCCAGGCATAGTAGGACTAGTGCCCAGTTCCCTTGATTCTAATTTGCAGAAAATGTAAAAGTCACAGATCCCCTAGGAATTACCATCTCCCTTTGGAAGACAGGCAACTTACTGTTAGTTAATGAGGTAAAATGGCAGATACAACTGTTAGCAGACACAACCCATGACTAAATGAAAAGTGGAGAATTTCCATTGTCCTTAAATGGATTAGCGACTCCCTAATCTATCCCTCGCTCATCACACCAGTTAAATAATAAGCCTAGGTTCCTTTTCTGTTATCTTCTGATGAAGTTCGACTGAAAACTTTACAACAAACGAAAGTGCTCAAAATGTGATTTAAATGAATAAAAGACTGACCAAAACACCAAGAACAGCCTAGTGTCTATGTTCCTTCCAAAACAGCAAAAGTTTCTTAAGTTTTTATATATATATATATATATATATATATATATATATATATATATATATATATGGGTCTACTTCTATTCGCTGACAGCCCATTTCACTGAAACCCATTTGGTCGACAGCTCATTTCATCGACAAACATTCTAGGTGGGGGGATGCGCCCCCCACACACCCCCAATGTGGGGGGCTGTGCCCCCCACACCCCCAACTATATATAACAACTCCACAGTCACACAACAGTGGGGAGGGGGGCAAAACCCAGGTTTTTGCCTTGAATACTTTTGTCAATGAAATGAGCTGTCGACCAAATGGGTTTCAGTGAAATGGGCTGTCAGCGAATAGAAGTAGACCCATATATATATATATATATATATATATATATATATATATATATATATACACACACATGGAATCCCGATGATTCAAGTTCTGGAACTAAAATATAGCTGATTGTACATACCAGTTTCTTTTCTGTGTGAGACTTCCGTATAGAGGGGATCAAGGAATTTGCCCTTTTCTTACTGTATTGCGATCTCACTGTTGGTATATTTAATTACTAAGGGGACTGGGGGTGGAGGGGGGCTTCAGCCTTCAAAAACATTTTACTTTGTTTTTTTCTTTTTTATTGATCGGATGGTGATCCAGCATTTGTGTCCAATCGCATGCCATTTGATGTATTAGTTTTATGACATATGGGCATACTTCCATACCTGTCAATCTGTCTTTCTACCTATATTGATAGACAGATAGAAGGATAACTAGACAGACAAATATGGATCTAGTTAACCAGATCAATTGTACCAAATGTCAATGGCACTAATGTTGTCAAATTATTTAAGATTCAGGACCAGGACTGTGAAGATTTTTTTGTTATTTATCTGTACTGATTTACAGTAGGAAATGCAAAACATCCACAACTGCACCATCTGAAAACAATGGAATATTTTCCTGTGACCTACATATTTTCCTTGGATGTAGGCATGTGTAGCGGGTTTACCACTTGCTTCTGGCATGTCTACCAAAGATAAAGTGCATTCTAGAACTTAACTTTACCCAGTCTGCATTTCTAAGTCAATTTATAGCATACCACAAACCGGTCACAGATACTGGCTGTCACTGGCCGAGACACCTGAAGCATAGCATGACGCAGTCATCCTACGTTTTTGTCTAGTCCTCCTATGCCTGGCTCCACCTTACATCAGGAACTAAATAAACCTCTACTGGCCTAATTCACATTCTTCACTCAGTGCATTAACATTCTCTGTTATAATCTCCCCCTCAGATCAAGGGTTATTATACTACTCACTAAACAGTGAAAGAAAACAAAACCTTTCCTTATAACCCCATAAAATAGCAAACCGTACATTTTGGTACGCATGTTCTCCCCATAATGCCAACCATCTCGTGCCTCTGGGACCAGCAGTAGGATGATATCACCTTCACTGAAGCTGAGCAGAGTACTGCTATCTCCAGAAACATGTGGAAATACAGCCTGCACTTTGTGTCGCTCAAACCTTGGCGGAACCACAGACAATGGAGATACTCGTGGCAGAGTCTTGTTTTCAACTGATGGAAACAAAATAAGACAACTGTTAATAGTATGTCAACATAATGGAAATATGATTATTTAAAATAAAATTAAATTAAATTAAAAAACAGCCACCTAGAAACTACCAGCACTCAAACGCCTATTTGCCACATAATATGTTGCAATTCCATGCCAGAAATAAGCTGCGCTCAGGGGATCAGCCAGGAATTTTGGAACTGTACACCAACTTCTAGACTGCAGCCCATCCCAAACCCAGACATTATGTTTCTATACAGCATACATTTTTCAGTACTGAGGGGAAAAAATCTTCTGAAATGATATAAGGGGAAAAAAGTGATCTAACCTGGAATTCTACGAATTTATTTAGTAACTTGTATGCCAAAAAAAAAAAAGAGAGAAAATACTTGAGCTTTTAAATGTAAAATTCTAGCACACATCATTCAGTAAGTATTTAAGACAAATGTACATGCTGCGGCATATATAGTATATGCCTGGCTACACTCGTGTGTAATCATGGCACTTGATCAAGTTACATGTGCAATGAAAACCTCTACCATTGTTCAAGCTGGACTGTAATACCTGGTACTACAATTCTAGTACAATTACAATAAATCTATCAGCAAAAACAGCTGCAGTATAAAACACGGTTAACACACTCTATATGCCATACCTACAAATTCAGATATAGCAAAAGCAAACCCTCTAGATTACACACAACAGCACTGCCTTATAGTTTTAATTAATACTACTCAAATGCAGGCACATGGTAATGCAATCATAAACTGTATGCCCTACAGTACAGTGAAGTCACTTTCTAAGGAGCGATCTTTCTTTGATTAACAGAAACTGAACAGGTTCACAGGTTGGGTACTAGGCTAATGACCACTAGGGCCATTACAAGCCTAGCTGTGGACCCCAAACCACAAGGCTCTCAAGTATCATACGATGGGGAGGCATATTAGCAGGCAGGTAGCTAAGGATTTGTTCAGTGGGGGGACAATACTTTTCTTACTGATGGCCTCCTTCAATAAGGGACACGGAAGCAAACTCGGGGTAAAGTTACAATTTCCCATCCAATTGTTAGTGTTTTATTTAAGTAGAGCCAGTCTACATTCTCCAGAGTGAGGAAGATTTCAAGGGTGTGGAGTTTTTTTGTTTAGTATCATGACAGTTGTGTCTTTTGGCATTGCCAAAAATGGCTGTAAGGGGGTGGATAAAGTTTTAGCCAATATCTGAAAGTCTAGTGGGCATGGGTACAAACCATCCTTGGCAAAAGAAAGTTTTCTTTTGATTATTTTCTCTCATGCTGACAGATACTGGATCCCCCTGAAGTAACACCAGAAACTAAGCCAGATATTAAAATCAATCAAATATAATGCAGTGAGGTATGTGTCAGGTCATTTGCACTACCATATTGGTACCGGGGTGGTACCGGGGTGCAATAACATGAATGCGTGAGTGATATTGTGGATCCTGGCATCTGATAGGCAAATAATCATACCCTCTCCTTGTCTGCCCTGGTGGGTGGGGCATTTGTGACAAGGAGAAGATAAGAACAAGAGTATTAGGCAAAGTTATGCTTGCCCTGTGGGCTTTGCACTTGGGTAACCATTAGTTGCAGGCTTATGTGCGATGTTAGGTGCTGCCTGCTGAGGAGCAGTATTCTATTTCATTAACAAAGGAGTTACCAAAATGGTATTCTCACAACTCAACACAGCAGTGTTTTTATTTTTTGGGGGGGGGGGGTGCAATGATCCTGAAACATATTGAGTCAGTGACTGCAGTAAATGAGGCCAGTGTCAGCAATTATTCTATAGCAGTTGACACTTTTACTAAATACATTTGTCAGTTAAAAAAAATGAGTAAAGTATTTCCAACAAAAATTAAGTCTGACTGCCAGAAGTGACTTTGTGTTTTCAGTTAGTTTGCCACAGTTATATCATCATGAAGTAAGACATATAAACAATGGGTCTGACAATGATTCTATAAACATAGGTAACAGCATTTAGCCATGATGCTTGCACTGAGCATTGGCTTTGCACTTACATACCTTTTTGTGACTTAATGCTTCTCAATACTGGGCAGCACCCATATTGTCTCCCCTGAATGATTTCCTTCAGGTCTCACAGGTCACCCTACCTAGTTTCGGTCTTGGCACATGATGTTTAGCTAACTTCATTCTCCTTACATAGGAACAAACAATGCAAGTGATCATGGGGACCATAAGATACCTAGCCATATACACACCTTTAAGAAGACCCTTTTCACACACTTAATAGTGCTTACCCCCAAAATTAAGTAGGGCTGTACATGATAACCCTGATGTACACTTGTGAACTTGTGCATACCCATCCAATTATCAAAATTAGCCGTAAAGGCAGCCAGACTAGTACTTTGACCTGTAGAGGTAACTTATTGCATCTCCCCAGTGTGTTTTGTTTATTTGTAGGTATAGATTTAGGTCCTTAGTGCAGGTGTTTACAGAACCACTGCTTTGGCAGGGAAATAGGAGGTCAAACAGGACTGGGTCTTTCATGGCTCACAAAGACATGACAGATCACACTGCAGCAACCTGTAAGATACTGACTATAAGAGTTGTCATGCTAATCTATTAAGGTAGTTGAAAAATTGAAGACCTTTAATGTTCTTTGTTAGAAATCTTTGGGGCCTTTTCACTTGAGTGATAAGCTTGGATTTGTACATACCAAAGGAGGTATTGTATTCAGTGGCATTCTGCTAAGGGAAGAGCACAGTGGTAGGACAGCGTCTTTGGATCTTGAACATCTTCTTTATAAAAGTGATGTCTCGCTTGTACCAAATTTTGTCCACACCATTAATGTCTATGAGTAGTAGCAGAGCAAGGGTGGGGCAAAGGGGACAATTACCCTGGGCTCATAGTGTTAGGGAGCTCACTTGAGAGACAGGCTTGCAGTTAACCTTTTCTCTGTACTGAAATGCCAGTACAAAAAGGCACTTGGATTCCGGGGGGGGGGGGGGGGGATTGGCTGAATTATTAAAGTAATGCAGACAGTTCACTTTTTTGTGCTTTACTTGAGGAGGCATTTGGTGGGGCATGATTGGCTGCATCGTTGTAGGAATTTCTTACAGTAAACTGAATACTTTTATTTATTTATATTGTGTTGAGGGCTGGCATGGGGGTCATGATTGGCTGCATTACTATGGAACACAAATTATCTTCCTACAGCAATTTGAGCATTGGAAAACTTTTTTTTTTTTTTTTGCTCTTTGCTTGATGAGCTGGGGGGATGCATAGATTATTTGCTGGAACATGATAGGCTGCATTATTGCAGGGTTATGTGAATGTCTGAAGACTTTTTTTGCTCTTCACTTGAACAGCTGAGGAGGTGGGGCACTACTTGAACCAGCTACATCTCTGTGTCTGAATTTTAGGGGAATCTGTAAGAAATGAGGTCTTTTCACGCATATTATGCTTCAGTGGTGTGTGTCAGTCTCCATTCGACAATATTGCCCCCTTACATAGTATGTTTCCTTACTCTCTGTCAGTTCCACTTAATGCCCCTTTACTTATCTTATGTATGGAATATATCACTGCTTTCTTGAGAGCACCTTTATGTTGACATGTTCATAATTACATACTACACTAATGACCACCAGGGCCTTTATAAGCCTAGCTGTGACACCCAACCCATCTGTGTCGCTATGTATCATGGGCATTTATTACACTGCGGTATGTTAGTTAGGAGGTTTCTTGAGGTTATGGAGGGGGTATGTTAGTTAGGCGTTATTGTCTGCTTCTGTTTATCACAGATAGAGGGGGCCAGACCCAGGGAGAATTTCTGATTTCCTATCCATTGGTCAAGGTTATGCTTAAATAGGGTTAGGGAAATGGTCTGCTTCACACGGATGGGGTGTCTGCTCGTATCTTGCAGCCCTTCCCCCAACTAGTGTCTGATTATGCAACTAATGTTTATCTGTTGTTTAGCAGTTATCTTTACTAGTACTCCTTTATTTACATATTATGACTTTCTGCAAAGTGAAGCCCCATGTGGTCTTCTGATAACAGTATGACATTCCTTTGAAAAGAAAATCTCCTCACTTAATATCCATCCCAAAAAACTAATTCTATGTTACAATAACAGCAAGTTCCAATGCATAGATACATTAATCAACAAACACCTCCCTCACTGATGAAACATGTTCTAGCTACGTAGTAGACTGCAAAACGCAAGACATTTAAGAATTTCGATTAGATAAGTGGATGGGATCTTGCAAAATCATCCTAGAAATCTCTGGCTACAAAGTATTCACTATGTCAAATTAAACATCGCCACGTCGCAGATCACCCTATTCCTTCTCTGTTTTTCTTTTACTCTTTTTATGCCAGCTTATCTTTATTTCCCTTCCATCTAGGATTAAACCAAGCTGGAAATATTTTTTTTACATCTCCCAAGTTGACTCTATCCCTGAACTTCATCTTCTGAGGTATTAGTTCATCTTCAAGGGAATCCATTTTATGGCATTGATGGCTATGCCAACAATGTCCAATACACTGCTTATTTAGAATAAACCTACAAATCTACAGAGAAAAAATAAAGGTGACATGGAAGAATATATATATATATATATATATACTGCCATAGTGAGAAAATGTAAAGCATCACCTATCTTCCTCTGTGACATGAAGGTTGATGTAGCTGGAAGCAGAGATGACCCCCAAAATTTATAGTTCCCTCCTTTACACTTTAACCTTTCCTTTAAGTAATTTATATTGAAAACATGTTTAAACTATGTTGTAGTTTATGTGTTACAAACATTTTTATCACTTACAAACCTTTAAGTTTGTCTGTAACCAGCAGCCCCAACATTGCCCTGTTTGTTGTCACTCAGAGCTGTTCATCATTTGGCAACAATGCCAAAGAGATTGTGCTTACATCTGAAGCCATCCTTGGCAAGAAAAATTAAATTATTATTTTGCACCTGCGTTGCTTGTTTTCATCACATTGTAAACAATTTCTGTGCTATTTATTGTTTTTCTTGCACTTGCTTAGAGTTTTAAGTAGCATTTTGTAACTGCTAAGGGCTGCTGTTCTGCATTTAACTACACTGAATCTATAGAGTTTCAGGGCTTTTAACTACCTGTTGTGGTTCCCAAAACACTTGGGCTCCAAACCAGTCATTTTACATTAAGAGGGTCAGAGTCTGCACTCCTGCAGCAGAACAAAACATGATTTCACATGTCTGAGCAGCGAGTTGCTTGTGGAACGCTTATTGTGTGCTTACCTAACTGGCCCTCGGGCATAGTTAGTATAAAAATGTGATTTTTTCTTCTGCTTGTATATAAGCCTCACTTTTGCACAAGTCTTGGCTCATTTACTTAGAGCTACCAATTGTTTGGAGATGACACCAGAGAGTTTGATAGATTTCGCTTACATCTGAAGCCATCCTTGGCAAGTAAAATTAAATTAAGTATTATTTTTCACTTGCATTGCCTGTTTTCATTACATTGTGAAATATTTCTGTACAATTTATTTTTTTCCTGCATTTGTTTAAAGTTTTAAGTTGCATTTCTTAACTATAGTAAGGGCTGCTGTTATGCATTTAAATACACTGTATGTACTGGGTTTTTTCAGTGCTTCTAGGCATCTTTTTTGTGTGGTTTCCTAAACACGTAGGATCCAAACCAGTCCTTTTACATTAAGAAGGTCAAAGTCTGCACACTCCTGTGGCAGGAGAGGATCAGTTTTACCTATCTGAGATGGAAATTGTTAGCGGAAAGCTCAGTGCGTGGTTACCTGATTGGCCTTAGGGCATAGTTAGCATAAAACTTATTTTTTTTTTCTATGTGTACATAAGCCTCACATTTGCGCTAAGATGCTCTTCATTGAGTGGTGATTAGAGGTGTCCTGTATGCAAACTTTCCCTCAGAATGTTCCAGGCATTTGTCTGTTTGAAAAAGTTGAATGTAAAAAAAGTAGAATATGCATTTAATAAGATTTTACATTCCTAGAAAACTTACAATTTAGCTAAAAATGTATTGGTTAGCATTACAGCAGCTCTGTAAGTTAAGCTATAAATATGCATTTAAACAAGCGGATAAAAAGGGGCAACTCTGTGATTATGGATAAAGGGAAGCATCTTGAAATGGTTTATGATTTGTTGGTGGATAGAAGAGAATTTGAGAAGTATATTAATAATCCCCTTTCTATTTTTAATAATGCTTTATTTGAAATTTTAAAGAAAGGAGAGAAGTTGGGATTTTTGGTGCTAGTGATGTTAAAAAAAAATTATTAAGAAACCAAAGGCTCTGGTGATGTATGCTATTCCTAAAGTCCATAAGAATTTATTAAATGACTGTGGTAGACCTATTATTTCTGGGGTGGGTTCCTATTTGCAAAATGTAACTGTTTTTGGATTTCCAGCTTTAAAAGATTCTGGAAATGGTACCTGCCCATGTAAATAATACTCAAGAGTTATTGGAAAAGATAAAAGATCTTGTATGACAGGATGACTATAAATGGGTTACAGTGGATGTTAATCCATTGTTTACTAATATCCAGCTTAGATGGGGACTGTGATGGGGGGAGGGACCTATTACTTCTTTTGCACTCTTCCTTTTGGGGTTCTGCCTGACCCATAGCCATTTTTGCTTTGAAAATGAATTTGTTTTACAGGTTAAGGGAACAGCAATGGGGGCACCCTTTTCCCCTAAGTATGCAATTTTATATATATATATATATATATATATATATATATATATATATATATATATATATATATATATGTGTGTGTGTGTGTGTGTGTGTATATATATATATATATATATATATATATATATATATATATATATATATATATATATATACATATACACACACACACACACACACACACACACACACACATGGGAGACTTTGAAGGGACGTTTTTGTATCTACTAAATTTTACACTGAACATGTGATATTGTTTAAACAGTACATAGACAACCTGATTTTTGTTGGTAGAGGTGATGAGTATGAAATGTTTGATTTTTTTGAAGCTCTAAACAATCCCCATGGACTCAAATGTTCTTATGAATTAAATAGGAAAAGCATAAATTTTCTTGATGTTACTGTTTACGTACAGGGGAGGACTGTTAAAGTTAAACCTTTTTGAAATCATTGCCCGATGGGGAATTTAAGAGAATTTTTAATAATACATCAGATGTAGAACTGGGAGATAGCAAATTACACAGGGTAGAAAGCAGGATTAAAGAGCAAGGTTATAAATAAAGCTAAAAGTTGTTTATTGGAGGGTAGTAAAATGATGATGCAGAGTAATAAATGGAGAAATGAATAAGTTTGGATATGGTTAGAAGTAAAGAAAAATGTTCTTTTGTTTCAGTATATTCCCCTTTTTTTCAAACCTTGAAAGATTTCCAAAATCTGTTACTTTTTCTTACAGAAGTAATAATTTAAAAGAACCTTTGAATTATGTGTATAGACCATAGAATTCACTGACAGGATGCAGGGGTATGCTCCCATGTGGGCATTCCAAGGTATGTTCAAAAGTCAAAAATCTTACTGGTACAAAATTAATGGGAGAAAATCTACATTATAGGGTGTAACTGCAGGTTTCCTGCCTGCAATATGTGTCAGACAAAACATAAAGTTAAGTTCCATATATTGGAACATTTGGGGGATATAAGGAACCATAATTTAAAGTGTCTGGTGGCACAGCACTTTATTAAAATTCATGGGTGTGCAGATGCAAGTTTCTTTTTCTGTGTGTTAGGCACATTTTTTCCCGGGGTGGGGGGGGGGTGGGGTATTCGAATAAATTAAGTGAATTGGAAATGAAGATGATATTAAATTATAAGACATTGTCCCCAGGGGGGTTTGAAAAAGGAAGTTAATCTGTGTTTTTTAAAAGTAATACTTAAATAAGTTATTTATGGTATAAGAATTACTTATATTTTCTATATTTGTATATAAATGTATATTTATTAGGATGTTTTGTTGTTTATTTGATTGATTGTGTAATTGTTAAATTAGATTAATCAGGCTCGTACCTGTTTAAAAGAAGTGAATTTGGGTGTGATGTTAAATCCTGTGAAGGCTAATGGCTGAGGTACCAGACTCATGAATAAAGTCAGTCACTTTTTGACCAGTTGGATTTTGTTTTTGTTTTCTTACATACATATACAAACACCAGAAGTTGTTCTGTCCCTATAAAACTTACTTCAGGAATGTACTTCACTCCCACTGTACTCACGGAGAAAGTAGTTTGCACAGTAAGCAGCATTGCCGTATTAAGTTAGGATTATTTAGGTTTAGACTACATTACTACAGCTCCCAGAGCTATTGCTGATCAAAGAGCATCTGGTTTGGGCACTGGACAGCATTGTCAGATAGGTTAGCTGTAGATTACACCAAGTAAGTATGCATCCCTCACCCAGTTGCAAACACTCTCCACTCCAGTTTCTTGTAAAGTACACATTAGGACCTGCAACCATGGATAGGCAGTTTCCTGCTATCTCTGTATCTAGCTTGGTGGACATTGGCATCCGGAGGCAATGTAGCAATTGTCTTATGTACACTGACAACCACTTACTTCTGGAAGAGATAAATACAGTATGTGAGAGGTGTAGTCACACAATGTCACTGGAGGCTAGACTCTCACATACAGACAAAAACAATATCAAATAGGTTGTCAGCAGCACATACATACCACGTATAGTACTTACAAAGGGCCACACACATAAATCCACATATGCAAAGGTACCCACACGCAACTTACGCAAACCTTAAAACCCTCTCAGACGCAGTTGTCAGAAACTCCGCACATATACAAACAAGACAACTTATACTGCAACGCATAAAAAAAACCATCTCATTGTGTCTCAACTACAAAGCCAATAAGGCATAACACCCAACAACTCAATATTTTGGTCATAGGGCACTATAATATTTTGGTCACAGGACACTATATTGTAAAACACACTGGTGTCTCTCTCACCAGGCTGGATAAGGAGAAAGTCATAGTTATTTGTCTGTCAAGGGCCAGGATCCACCAGATCTGTGAATGGAGACCAAGCCACCAACACTTGCCCAAACAGAAATTAAAGAAATAAACTGTGGATAGCACAACATACAATAAACAGACAATTCAATAAGTTTAGCGCTTTTATCCATGTGCCAACGGAAATTCATCATAACTGTTTGCAAACCTACCCTGTTACTAAATTTATATAACATCCATTTAACAACGATCAATAAAACAATTAATACATACTTCACATTTAAAGAAACAGTAACCCTAACACAACATCCCAAATTTCCAGGAAACATATTATACTATCGTAAAACAGGTTTGCAGAATTAAATCAACATAGAAATTTTAAGGTTTTAGAAAAACCAACACTAATCCATATAAACATATACTGTATATAAATTTTTTTTAATAACTGTATGTCTTAAAAAACTCATACATTTAAATACTGATAAAACAGATACATATGTGAATAATTATATACAGAAATATATGCATCATTTTGACCAAAAAAAGATTATCATGGACTTCATTAACAAGGACATTGGCAACCTCCAGATGCTTGATCCCACACAGTTTGGTTTTGTCAAGGGGAGGTCATGTCTGCTAAATTTGGTCGACTTCTTTGAGACAGTCACCAAGGCCATAGACGAAGGGAAGACAGTGCGCACACCACCTACCTTGACCTGGCCAAAGCCTTCGATACTTTTCCCCACTCAGGTGTAATAGATAAACTCTCTCATCTAAGGCATGAATCCATATGTTACCAGATGGGTAGCAAACTGGCTCACTGATATAACCCACCTAGTCAAAACAGGGGAAGCCACCTCAACTAGTAGACCCGTAACAAGTGGTGTACCCCCGGGATCGGTCTTGGGGCCTCTGCTGTTTGCGATATACTTCTTAGAGGTGCAGGCCAAATCTAGTGGGCTATGGCTGACCAAGTTTGCAGATGACTGCATGCTTGGTGCTGTCATCAATTCACCTAGTGATGTGGACATCCTCCAAGAAGGTCTCACCCAAACAACTGACTACTGCTAGAAACACGGCCTCAAACTGAATGCCACATATTGCTTCATCATCCCTTTTGGGGAGAATGATGTCCCCACAAATTATCACATTGATAACAAGGCACTAAGCATGCAATTAGTCGTTAGAGACTTGGGCACCCAGGTTGATAGCAAACTGACTTTTGACCATCATATCACCTCTGTTGTACAGAAAGCTTTCTACATGGCCCACCTCATTATTAAGGGTATCTCATCCAGGGACAAGGTGACCATAACATCCCTGTATTCTTCCCTTATAAGACCCATTATTGGGTACACTGACCCTTTTGGCATGTACCTCACAAAGCACATGCAGCAGCTGGAGAGACCACAAAGATTCCTCAGCCGGAGAATCCAGGGCCTCAAACATGTACCCTGCACAGATAGGCTAAAAGCCCTGTCCCTCTACTCAGTCTCCTACAGACTCCTCAGAGGTGACCTCTGCCTGGCATATAAAGCAACCTAAGACCTTTCCCTGATGGGACTGCTGCATATCTGCAAGTCAAGCTCCACTCAAGTAACCCACACGCGTGACCTCAACCTGGTCTGTGACATCAATAGGATTTGTTGGCCGGACAGATTTGTATCCCAGAGACTCCCCCTTTTGTGGAATAGACTCCCTCACCACATAAAGCAGAGTACCTCATTAAACCTTTTTAAGTGCCAACTTGATAACTGGATGGGGAACAGCAAATACACCCCTGGGAATCTACCTATGTCCCTGCTGGACAGTAGCATAGGGTGCTGACTTGTTGGAACATGGGCTAAATTCTTGACTAGGCTTGTAAGGGCCTCAGGGCCAATAGCCTAGTAACTTCTTATGATCTTATTCTTAGAAACTGAAATGTATATGTCTCCTTTATGTAACACATTAAGCATCTTACCAGCGTATTCCACTGTGTCCATAATTACCAATCCACCCCCTTTGTCAGGTCTCATAATCCTCAGTTCTGGATTATGTGTTAAATCATTTCAAATATGTTTTTCTTCCCTGGTAAGGTTAAATATACCCCTGCTTTTATGTTTGGCAAAATTGTAAAGTTATGATTCCACCATGCACTTGAAGCTCTGTAGAGTGGGGTGTAATGGTGGACTGAACGTACTCTTTTTCTACAAATTGTGTTCACAAAAGATGTATGAGGATCACAGAATCATAGGAGATTAGTAGGCTATCGATCCGGGGGTCATTTCCAGCCTAGCCATTTCATCGCAATGAAATACCATAGAAAAATCAGTTGATACCCAAGATTGCATTTAGTAATAGCTGCCCATGTCCAGGAGGGTTGTGGGCACTATTCCTGGTAAGAATGTATGGTGCCCCATACACTCATCCAGGTTCCTCTTGAACAGTGTCATAGAGGTGCTCTGTTTCACATGAATTGGGAGCCTGTTCCAAAGAAGTGACAGTCACTGGGAGATAAATCTGTCCCTCCAGCATGTCCTATTTAATTCACAGGCCATATTTAGGTACCTGGAATGGTACAGTGACCAAGACTTTAGTCAGTCTGTGTACAGCACATGTTGGAGTCTCTTGATCTTCTTAGTTAGAAACCTCTGAGGTCTCTCCAATTGCTGCAGGTGCTTAGTACGATACATGCTGAATGGGGCATTATAGTCAATTATGAGCCAGATTAGTGCCAGATATAGACGAGTTACAACCTCTTTTGATCTCGAGCCGTGTCTTTGCTAAAGTGAGCTTTGTGGAAAGCTTTCCTTAGAAAGTTAGACGTGATGCTCAAGGTTAAGGTCATGGTCTACCTGTGATACCAGGTCCCCCACCACTTCATGGGAACTTAGGGTATTGTTATTGATTTGATAGTATGAAGGGACATTGTTTGTGCCAAAGGAAATGATGATGCATTTCTTTGCATTCAGTTTGAGACCATGACTAATACTCCAGTCGTTGGTCTGTGTGAGACCATCCTGAAGTATATTGACATAATTTGTGGATTCGATAATTGCACCCAGTTTGCAGCCACAACTATTTAGTTTTGACCTGAACTTCTGAGAAGTATATGCTAAACAGTAGGGGGACCCAGCACTGACCCTTGCAGTACCCTGCTGGTAACAGGTCTGCTGGTGGATGTGTAGTCACCCACTTTGATAGTGTTTGTCTGGTTTGTGAGCCAGTTGGCAACCCATCTTACAAAGAAGGGGTTTATATTCAGTTTGCCAAGTTTGTTGGTAATGCCTGAGTGCGGGATAGTGTCAAAAGCCTTTGTGTTAAATAAAATACTGAAATTAACTTTTTTAAAAATATTTTGAAATCTATTAAAGTCCTACTGAAATTGACTTTTTCTTAAATATTTTGAAATCTATTAAAGTCCTGCTAATATTAAAGTTTTGCAATGGTACATATGATATCCCTCTTTTGAAAAAGTGAACAATAAGTCTTATTAAGTACAATATTAATGTAATTAAATATTTTAAAATTATCCTGTTCAAACATTATTCCATTACATACAATATCAGTCATAGTATCATTCCTTATAGGAAATGTGTTAGGTACATTTATTTTCTTGTAACTAACTGCACAACACAAAACTGAATAAACTAACACAAAAAGAGGATGCAGAGTAAAGCGATAGCCTCCGTTTATTGTCTGAATTAACGGCTTTCTTCCACAGTACAAGGACTACATCAGAATGATTCTGATGAAGTCCTTGTACTGTGGACAAAAACTCTTAATTCGGACAATAAATGGAGGCCATCCCTTTACTCTGTATCCTCTTTTTGTGTTATTACACAGGTTCATAGAATAGGTTCAAAGATTAGTACTAAGCTAACCACCCTTGTGAGCCATTTTAAGCCTAGCCAATTATACCTTGTGAGACTCAAACCCTACACCTTGTGTTTGTAAGGTAAACACCTTAGCGCCACCCTCCCACCATTTATTTTCTTCCTGTTTCTTTTCCCCTTTTTCCTCAGTTTGAATTGGTTTGCACCTCCGTTCGAGACTCCATACATTCTGATCACCCACTGAACATGAAAGAGCAAATTACCGAGGTGTACTTATCTCCATAAAGGATAAGCACACCTCAAGGCTGGTCAAATAATATGACATGCTTGAGCTACTCCATGTCCAACTAACTACAGGAAAAATCCATTATCATATTCTTGCTAACTACAGGTCCCCCACTATAAACCAGGAAACCCATACATCATACCTAAAGTTAATAGAATCACTCATCACCCTGCCCGGTACCATTATCATGAATTATTTTAACTTCCCTTCCATTAATTGGAAGGCATACATGGCCACAAACACGCAGGCCTAAAGATTTCTAGGCTTTGTAAATGCATACGCCCTGGAGAGCTACTCTGCAATTTTACTAAGGGTTCAAATATCCTAGACCTAGTATTCATAAATATGGAAGAGTGCTGGAGCGCTGTTTGCCCTTCCCCCACCAACTGTGATGTCTTCACTGGTTAGATCAGATTACAAAGCATTCTCCCTTGAGATACAGATAAAACTAGACTTCACCACCTAACCCCACAAAGCATAAGAACTTTTCTAAGGCAAATTACCTTCTATTAAGTGATGGCATAGCTAGTTTCCAAACCCCAAACCCAGAAAACCCAGACACCTATGTGTAGGCATATACAAAAGCCTTGTACAACCATATAAAAAACTGCATAAAATGTCAGTACCAGACCATAGTGACCCTAGGTTAAACTGCAGAAACAAGCCATACTGGGGGATCCCTGGTATTAATAGGTTGTACAACAAAAGAAAGAGATAGTGTTTAGAAGACAGAATGCAGATAACAGAGCAAAAATTCCCTCATTAGTCTAAACAAGCAAATCAGGGAACCAGTCAAGCCCTCAAAAGCATATTTTGAGACAAAATAACCTCCCAAGCTAAACATAACCATAAGGCATTTTTTCAGTTATGTCCAAAACTAAATGCAACACAATGCATAATCACACCCTTAAGGAAGTCAAATACCCCTGCAAATTGCAACATTAACAGCAGACCCCTAAGAGTGGACTCAGAGGTTAGAGATCTAGGTCCACAGATAGACAGTAGTCTGAACTTTGACAGCCTAAAGTGCTGAGGAAGTCCTTTTATGTAGCCCAGTTTATAAGTAAAAGTATGAAATTCAGATCCAGGGAAGTTTCAGTCCCATGGTACTTGGCCCTCGTTAGACCAATAATCGAGTACAATGCACCTTCTGGTATGTACTTGACTAGGTACTTAATCAGCTGGAGTTACCTCAAAGATTCCTCACAAAGAAAATACAAGGTATTATCAACATGTCCTATTCAGACAGACTAAAAGCTCTAGCTCTTTACTCTTGTCTCCTACCAACTATTACGGGGTGACCTATGCCTAACCTACAAGGCACTCAAAAATCCAGTCCTGATGGAGCTGTTGCACATTCACAAGACTAACGGCATGAGGGCAACTGATTTTGGGATCTAAACTTGGTCTGCGACTCAAACAAAACAGGCTGGCGAGACAGATATGTGTCTCAGAGATCACCTCTTCTTTGGAACATGCTTCCTATTCATAGGATCATAAGATCATAGGACATTACTAGGCTATCAACCCAGAGGTCATTTTAAGTCTAGCCATTTCAACCCAATGTAATACCATAGAAGTACTACTCAGTACCCAAGATTGTATTTAGTGATGACTGCCCATGTTTAGTACAGTTGTGGGCACTATCCTCAGTAAGAATTTGTGGTGCCCCATCCACTCGTCCAGGTTCCTCTTAAACAGTGTCATAAAGGTGCTCTGTTTCACATGAATTGGTAGCCTGTTTCATAGATGTGGCAGTCGCTGGGAGATAAATCTGTCCCGCCAGCATGTCCAATTTAAGACGCAGGCCTTATTCAAGTCCCTGGAATGGGTAGCCCTAGACCCATTTGATTAATGGATATGCAGCAAGTTCATTAGGTTTGGGTCTTGGGTTGCTCTGTAGCCCAGGCATAAGTCTCCCCTATGAAGTCTATATGATACAAAGTATAGTGACAGTGACTTTAGTCAGTCCAGGTAAGGCACATACTGGAGGCCCTTGATCTTCTTTATTAAAAACGTTTGAGGTCTCTCTAATTGCTGCAGGTGCTTAGTACGATACATACCGAATGGGGAGTCATACTCAATTATGGGCCAGATAAGTGCTGAGTATGGGGGGGGGGGTTATAACTTCTTTTGCTCTCAAGGTGATGCCTTTACTAATCAAGTTAGCTACGTGGAAAGCTTTCCTTACAACGGCAGACATGTGGTGGTCGAAGTTAAGGTCGTGGTCAACCTGTGAGCCCAGGTCCCTTACCACTTCATGGGTACTTAGGGTACTGTTGTGGCTTTGACAGTGTGAAGGGACATTGTTTGTGCCAAAGAGAATGATGATGCATTTCTTTGCATTCACTTTGAGACTGTGACTAACACAACAGTTGTTGGTCTGTGTGAGACCCTCCTGGAGTATACTGACATCATTTGGGGATTCAATAACTGCACCTAGTTTGCAGTCGTCTGCAAACTTGGTCAGCCACAACCCTTTAGTTTTGACCTGAACTTCTGAGAGGTATATACCAAACAGTAGAGGGCCCAGCACTGACTCCCTGTGGTACCCTGCTAGTAACAGGTCTGCCTGTTGATGTGGAGTCATCAACTTTGATAGTGTGTGTCCAGTTTGTAATTGGCAACACGTCTTACAACAAGGGGGTTTACATTCAGTTTGCTAATTTTATTGGTAATGCTGAATGTAGGATTGTGTTGAAAGCCTTTGCCAAGTCGAGGTATGCTGTGTGCACAGATTTGCCCTTATTAATGGCCCTAGTCACACTTTCAAAGAAATTAATCAGATTTGACAGGCAGGATCTGCCCTTCACGAACCCAAATTGGGTAGGATCCAGAGATTGGACAGCACCTATGTCTTTATTTATGAGGTCCATAATAACAGGTTCCGTGGCCTTACAGATGACGCTATGCAGAGTTATGTGTCTGTTATTCCCTGGGTCTGTTGCTAGGCCACCTTTGTGGAGGTGAATAACTGTAGCTGTTCTCCATTCCACAGGAGCAAAGCCTGTGATTAGGCTATGATTGAAAACGGTACTTAGTAGTGATGCTAGTTCATGTTTTAACCTGTTTAGAAGACAGCCTGGGATGTCATCTGGTCCCATAGAAGCTGTATTCTTTGCCTTGGACAGGACTTTGAGGACCTGTTCTTCAGACATGTAAGGTGGGAGGGAGTTTGGGGGAAGATTTGTTGAAAGTTAGGAGGGGATAAGGGAGTGAAATTTTTGCCAAACCTATCCGCTAGCAGGTTCACTATCTCTGTGGGGTTAGTGTGTCTGATACCTATGACCACTAGTTCTGCACATTTTTTTTTTTTTTAGGAGGGTGGCCTAATGGTTAAGGTGTTTGTCCTACAAACACAAGGTGCAGGGTTTGAGTCTCACAAGGGATAATTGGCTAGGCTTAAAATGGCTTGCATGGGCAGTTAGCTTAGTACTAATCTATGAACCTATGAACATGCTTGGGTTGTACCCTTTAGGATAAGTACGTAGCTGTTAAAGGCCTTTTGGTTATCCTTCGCAGTACTTGAGAGGTTTCTCTTAAAGAAGCTCTTGGAGGATTTGACAAGTTGTCTTATTTGCCTGTTATGGCTTAGGAGGGTGCTTTTCCATTGTTGGGTCCTTGTCTTTCTTTTCTTGGACAGCAACCTTTTGCATTTATTGTAGAGTTTGTTGATGCTGGAAGTCCACCATGGCAGCTTGATTTTACTTGGAGCTCTGGCTTTGATTCTATCTGGTACACCCAAGTTTATACACTTATGCAAATGATTGTACAGAGTATTAGTTTAAGTTTCGGCATAGTTACCACTTTCAGCTTGGGGTGGGGCTTGGAATGCATTGATACCTTCACCTAGGAGGGTGTAGTTTGCCTCGGTGAAGTTTTTTAGTCTGATTTCGCACTTTGTGAGTTCTGGTGTTAGGGTCAGTTTGAAGGTGACTGATTAGTGGTCAGCTTTAACTAATGAGGGCCCAACAGTTGCAGCAGTGCACCTGATTGACATGTTGGAGAGGACCAGATTTAAAATGTTTGTTCCTCTTGTTTGAGTATGGACAATTTGATCCAGGGCATTTGAATTCGCAAAGTCATAACTTTTCTGCTAGCGAGTTTGGGCTAGCGTAGTTTTCCCATTTGAAGGTGGAATAATTGAAATCCCCCATAACCAGTGTGTTCGGTAAAATTTGCATTGTCTCTAGTTTGGTTAAGTAGGCTTCATGGGCATCATGACCCATGAAGGGGGATCTATAACTGTCTAGGACCTGAATGGGGGGTCTTACCCACTATAACCTGGATCTGGAGTAACTCCATGGAGTGGTCCAGTCTAATTAGACAGGAGGTGAATTTATTTTTAATATAGATTGAAACACGACCTCCTTTGGTTTTCACACATTCATCTTGCAGTCTAAAGGTGTGGAAGGCTTTGTAACCTTGCAGGACCAGGGTAATCTCTGAGGCCTTACACCAGGTTTCTGTGACTGCACAGACATCTACATCTTCTAGTGGTAGAAGTGCTTCCAGGAAATGCAGTTTTTGGTTTAAGCTCTCAGCATTTAGCAGCATAACCCTTATTTTGTTCTGATTGGTTAATTTCATGTCAGTAATGCTGTTTTCAAGACCTTGCCTAAAAAAGGCACTATGGGGAGGCAACAACCTTTACCAGCAGCCGAAAGCCTAGGGGTGTCAGGCACAAACCGACTCTGACAAAGCAGAGATGTTTGTCGACCATGGCTTGCCAGACAGACAGGAAGTGGATCCACTTGGAATGACTAAGCCAGTTATCAAAATCAATCATTTATTTTTTATACTGTGGCATCATTCAATGTGAGGATAGTATGCTGCTCAAGGCTAGGGACATACCTGCCTGGGACACATACTCAGAGAGCTCGACCATGTCTCTCTTCATATAGTCCAGTGAGTTATATCTCAGCTCATTCACACCAACACGAACTATGACAGAGTCATAACGGTACTTGTTGCTGAGAGACCCGAGTGTGCGTGTGTGATTTGGCGAATCCTGACACTGGACAGGCAGCTGACTGTGACTTTCTCCTTGTCCAGCCTGGGAAGGGGGACATCCGTTTGTCTAACTATTCAGTTTCCAATGACAAGAAAACGTGCTTTTTGAGTGTTACACTGTACAGGTTTGGTGAGTGACACACTGGTGTTGGTATGTGTCATGGGTGCTGTGGAGACTGTGTTAGCTGTAGCAGACTTGTGTTTTGGAGGTCTCTGGTATTTCAGTAAGGTTTTCAACAGAACCTCCGCATATGTGGCTTTACTTGTTTGATGCATACTGTGTGTTTTAGTAGTGGTACTATGTGAATATGCAGTGGTACGTGAGTTGCCAACCTTCTCTGTGTTACTGTTTTGAGTGAGACAGTGCATGGATTCTAGATTCTTGGTGTAAATACATCTCTTGCACTCTGTACTAGATTGTGTTATTAATAGAGCATTGTCTGTGTACATGAGGCAACTGCTACACTGTCTCAAGAGACCAAAGTCAACAAGGTTGAGAGGAGAAACAAGGGTAGTTCAACTGTCCATAACGCTAGATTGAAGACTGTTGTCACTAGTGGTGGCATTTTAATAAACAATTACAGAGGAGTTTGGCGAATGGATATTTCTGCCTGGGTTTAAGGAAAAATTTGTTGAATTTAACTGCCCAGCTTTGGCACACAATTGTGCGGCAATGTGCAGTGCTGGGTGACGTGCAAACAAGCAGAAACCTGCTCAGATGCAGGGCCTAAATACCAGAAGCCAAAACTTGAAAAAAAACTCTAAAAAATTTTAAAAGGACCAATGAGGATGCTTATTCCAAGCCCTAGACCGGCCTTCCTTTACAAGTCAGGTCCCAATCAACAATGTTATCTCTCAAAAGTGCCCAGTCCAATCCAAGATGGTCTGGAAAACGTGCCCAGAACAAATAAACCATTATAAACAGTTCCAGATGCAGCAGGCCTGGATCTGGACTATGCTACAGCTATTAACTACCCTATTTTCATTGGGAAACACTATAGAATGTTTAACACAGCAGAAAAATAGCAGTGAGACACTGAAAAAAAACATTTAAAACAGCATAAAATCAGCAAGGAAGCTCTAAAGAATGATTTAAACAGTTAACAGGTCAGTTAAATAAGTACTGCTTGGCAAGAAAACCAGAGCAGGCAAAACAGACAGCTTTAAACAGTGAATAAATACCAGTAAATACTTAACAAACAGTGGAAACCATAAAATAGCTTGCTAAACAGTGAAAACAGCAATAAAATTTGATTTTATAGGCACAGTGTAGCAGGCAATTGCAGTATAACAGTGTGGTCTAGTACACAGTAAATACATACAGTATAAAAATAGGTGGCAGGCAATAAAAAAGTGCAATGAATAGTATAAATAAGCAAAAAAAACAGGCATCTTATGATTTTGTGGAAGCTCAGAAGCCTCTAGTCGTCCGGTATCTCAGCTCAGATATGTGGCTGGTAACCCACCTCAGTTCAGTTGAGCCCTTCCCTCGCCCTGTTTAAATGCAGTTTGGATAAATGGATGAGGAATCATAAATCCACTCCTGGGGTAATGCCTATGAACCTTTGGAAATAGGCAGTCTGTAAAATCCTCAAAGGTATAGGCACAAACCTAAGTTATCTTCTAGCCTCTAGGTATCACAAATTGGGCAAATTTGGGTAATATTGGCTAGGTGTGTAAGGGCTGTTGCCTAGCAATCTCCTATGAACCTATTAATCTAGTTTGCACCTTACACAAGTTTTGTAATGGTATCGATTTAATAAAAAAGATCAACTCCGAGTATCAAACAGGGGTCTCCGTCCAACTGTAAAGGCCAACATTTACAGTTTAACTGTGTCTATAAATCACATGCACAGCACTTTGGACCTGTGAGCATTAATCTTAAGTGAGACAGTTCACAAGCTGTCTAAGGCCTGCTGCCCCATTTAGACTCAGTGAGAGTAATAATAAGGTCAATAGTTCTAAGGTTAAAGGTTGCTGACTAGCGGTCAGACCTCACGGGATTACATGAGACAAATAATTCTTCCATTTGCTGAGGTATGCAATCCATAGCTGATATGAAAACCACAGCAACACAATGTCTCACAAGGGGAGACCTTATTTCCTACTCTGATAGACCGCCATGAACCCCAATACAAATTTTCCAATGACTCAATAAAATTTAACAGAAAACCAAATGTCCAAAGCACACTAAAAAGATAACCACAGGATATCTCATTGAAAGAATTTTTGGCATCTATATTGTTCACCACAAGAAGTGCCTGAGAGGCCCCCACTAGTCCTAACACACCTATTATCCTAGATATATTACCACTGGGCTACTGATCTGGCATAAATAAAGTCAGCGTGGTGGTATCTCACCAGCCCTGATAAAAACTGTTTTGTAGATGCTGCCCAAGCAAGTATGTAGGTCTTGTAATCCTTGTTCAAGATTAATACTTGATAAGTGTTGCCTGGGTGCACAGGCCCTTTACCTGGTTAAGGTAGTAAGGATACCACGCCACACTTTCTGGATGCTGGGGTGAACTACCTATTGAAGATGTATGAAAATTTAACAACTAGAAAAGGAGCTTCATTACACCAAAGGTACTTTTCCCTTAAATGGACAGTAACTTAAACAGAGATTAAAATTATCCTTTTTTGCACCTCACACCAGACAATGCAGGTCCCTGGTACCTCCAAAGCTGACAAATAACTTACAAGTGAATACTGTAAGTTGCGGTGTGTTGTGAATAAATTATAGTGTTTGACTCTAAGCAGCACTTTACAGTCAAACAGGCATGAGAAGTCCATTATCTGTTATCCAGCCCATGGTCATTACTATAAACTTATGTGTGAATGTACACACAGACACACACACATACACATGCACGTTCACATAGACACATGCTCATGCACACAGAATGACAGACACAGACATATGCAGACAGAAGCACACAAACGAATATGTTTCGCAACTAATCAAATTTACGATATGCAACCAAAAATTCTACTGACATCCTTATTTTCTATCCATAGTCAGAAAGATGTAGTTTAGTAAAAAATATCTGGTAATGCTGCATAAACAAAAAATATGACTGTCAGGGCCTTACCTAAAGTTGACAGGCGGTTCTCTGAGGCAGTTTTCCTGGGCATTGGAAGAGTACTGGAACACATCTCAGGGGGCTTTACATTTGAAGTAGGCTGCTGTGGTAATAAAATATGTGCAGTCGTGGCAGGTGGGGGCTGATGGGATTGTGCTGTTTGTTCCGTCACTGTTGGGGTGGATGCCTTGTGCGCTTCACCATTAGCCATCGGCAGTACTTCATGTACAGACATACGCTACCAAAAGTCGAAGATATATAAAATTGTCAGAAATAATAAAACATATTCTCTTACTTACCACAGACTCCTGCAGAATGACATTCCTTATTAAAAGCAATCAATAAACATAATTCAGTAAACATATACAAATACATTTAAGTTCCCAACATATACTTGTGGGGGCCATCACCTGAGATTCATTGTGCAAAATATATGGGTTAATTATTACCATTGGAATGCAGGGCTAGGCATCTAAAGATCCTGTAATTACCTATGAACTCAAGGGATCTGGACCCTGCATCCATAAACAATGTGCACCATGCACTGTTATCAGTCCTGAAGGTACCATAATGCATTTTTATGTTACTCTGGAACATGGAGTGGACTGGCATCAACTCATGCACCCTTAACCTTTATGAATATAGGGATTTAAAATACAAGCATTCTGTATCACTATTTATTAGGGCAATTTACTAAACCAAACAGATTGCTAATGATTTTGTAGAATGCAAAGTACAACTGAAAAGCACATTGACTCCACTTTTTTTAAAGTTAGTACTTCTTGTTTTAATATCGCTGAATCTGTAGCATATCACATTCAGGAGAAGCCAGTCATTGCAGTTTGTCACTTTGGATCATTTTAAATATAATGAATTACTCAAATCTTGCTGCTAAGTATAATATTATAAATAAATAACAAAAAATAATAAAAAAATAAAATTATGCTATAGAGGTATACATTACGGAAAATAATATGTATCTGATATATGAACACAGGTGATAGATGGAATAACTGCATATGTATGTATGTGTATTCATATGTATATGGGTGGCCCAGTGGTGCAACGATTAACATTGTCACCTCACAGCAAGAGGTTCTCCGGTTCAATTCTCACCTGCGTTGCCTTCTGTGAGGAGTCTGCATGTCCTCTCTGTGTTCACGTGGGTTTCCTCCCGCATTCCAAAGACATGCATCTGGAGCATTTCTCCCCGTGCCTCCACTGAAAATAGGCTCTGTCCTAGTCAGGCTTTCCTAGCCAATAAATGTTACATACATTAATAAATAATTAAATATGACACATATATGTACTATATATATATATATATATATATATATATATATATATATATATACACATATATATATATATGTGTGTGTGTGTGTGTGTGTGTGTATATATATATATACATATATATATATATATATACACATACAGTATACACATATCTATATCTACATATCTATGGATTCACTTCAGAAGCCTGAATGATCACAAGCCTGAATCCCATAAGACAGAAAACAGATAGCATACACATACTGACTGAAGACAACACAAAACAGATTATATTCCATCAAATATAAGCAAGGGGGCAAGCCCGCCTGCACACCCCATGTGGAGGGCAAGCCCCCACACCCCCTGCTACACACATACATACATATATATATATATATATATATATATATATATAGATATATATATATATATATAAACTCCAAGATTGCACTTCAGTACACTAAAGTGCAATCTCGGAGTTGATATATTTAATTAGCAGGGGGTGTGACAGGCGCAGCCCCCCCACACGGAGGGTGCAGGTGGGCTTGCCCCCTGCCCATAATTGGTGAAAACTGCTATCCTTTGTCTGGTATGTGTTTTTGTGTGTCATTTTTTCTGTTTTGTATATTTTCAGTCTTATGGGAGTCAGGCTTTTGAGTTTTCAGGCTTATGAAATTTCAGGCTTTTTGGTCTTCCGGCTTATGCTTTATGCAGTTCAGGCATGTGATCATTCAGGCTTCTGAAGTGAAACCATATTTTTTTTTTTTTTTTTTTTTTTTCAGGTATACTTAAGCTGATCTAACAAACATTAAATAGAGTTACACATCACCAGCTCAGATGTTGCTTCTATTTTTTATTTTTTTCTGCGGGTAAGATTAAAATGTTCACATTAGCAACAAAAACTGAAATGCACTTAGATTCTGAATGAATTTCTTTAAAACGTATTCAGTGAGAAATTCATGAAACTGCTTGTTTCTTGTATGAGTTCATTACAGTAATTTCCACATTCATTTTATTTTATTTATTTTACATTTGTTGACCAGGTTTGTCCGACTGAGCTAAGTAGCCCTTTTTTTCAGCGGAGGCCCAGGGAGAAAAGCTCCACATGTTCTACAGATTATAATTTACAAACATAAGTAAACAATCAACAACTGGTTTACAGAAAATATTCAAAGCAACATATACATAAAAAACAAGGATTTGCTACAGTAAACTAATCATTATGTCTGTCAGATTTAAAATCCTACATCATTCATAATGTGAGACAATGTCTACAGAGTTAAAGAAAGTTACATAGGTTGGGAGCTGATAGAGGTGTGCAGTTAGGGTTGATAAGCTGTTTAAGGGGGGGGGGGGTTACAGAGGTAGGTCCATTGGCATAACAGGTATTCTTTAGTGGCTAGCTTGAATGACTAAGTTGCTTCAGTGACCTG
This sequence comes from Protopterus annectens, assembly GCF_019279795.1. Lineage (NCBI taxonomy): Eukaryota > Metazoa > Chordata > Ceratodontiformes > Protopteridae > Protopterus > Protopterus annectens. Next base: position 1,013,893,717 of record NC_056726.1, on the reverse strand, counting down.
ATCTCTATTTGGAGTTTGTTCCATGCCTTGAAAGGATTATAGCTATAGAGAATACATCCTTTCTTAGTTTTAGGTTTGTGGATCTGTAGCAGATCTAGGTTAGAGCTTTGAAGGGATCTAGCAGGTAAATAGTGGGAGATGACAGATATCAGGGTAGAAACAGGGGAGACATGGTCACTCCACACTTAAATCTTAACCACTAAGCACAGCTCTAGTAACATTATCTGCAACCTCAGCTTACATTTACATGTTTCACTTTATAAACTAATGGTGCCTTAATTCCATGGCCATAGAGGCTAAAGAGTTGCCACCAGTTTCTTGTACAGATGTAATTCTTTCATCTTTTCTGCAGTTTTTTTCTTCTTTGCCTTGTATAAAACTTACCAAAGTGGAACCACGCTTTCCATTTCTCTGTCCTTTCGTTTCACACCACACTTCCATAAGCTGCATTTCCTTCTTGGTTCTAAATCCCATGAAGTTACTGGAGTGAATTAAATTTCATTGCTCTGGATCTTCCATTCCATAAACGCACACAGAATGGTATTAACCATCTTATTCAGAGTGTTTCTCTCCTTTTTTTCTGGATGTTCCATTCTGTAAACGCACACAGAATGGTATTAACCGTCTTATTCAGAGTGATTCTCTCCTTTTTTTCTGGATTTTCCATTCCGTAAACGCACACAGAATGGTATTAACCATCTTATTCAGAGTGATTCTCTCCTTTTTTTCTGGATTTTCCATTCCGTAAACGCACACAGAATGGTATTAACCATCTTATTCAGAGTGATTCTCTCCTTTTTTTCTGGATTTTCCATTATGTAAATGCACACAGAATGGCATTAACCATCTTATTCAGAATGTTTCTCTCCTTTTTTTCTGGATGTTCCATTCTGTAAACGCACACAGAATGGTATTAACCATCTTATTCAGAGTGATTCTCTCCTTTTTTTCTGGATTTTCCATTCCGTAAACGCACACAGAATGGTATTAACCATCTTATTCAGAGTGATTCTCTCCTTTTTTTCTGGATTTTTCATTATGTAAATGCACACAGAATGGCATTAACCATCTTATTCAGAATGTTTCTCTCCTTTTTTTCTGGATGTTCCATTCTGTAAACGCACACAGAATGGTATTAACCATCTTATTCAGAGTGATTCTCTCCTTTTTTTCTGGATTTTCCATTATGTAAATGCACACAGAATGGCATTAACCATCTTATTCAGAATGTTTCTCTCCTTTTTTTCTGGATGTTCCATTCCGTAAATGCACACAGAATGGTATTAACCATCTTATTCAGAGTGATTCTCTCCTTTTTTCTGGATTGTCCATTCTGTAAACACACACAGAATGGCATTAACCATCTTATTCAGAATGTTTCTCTCCTTTTTTTCTGGATCTTCCATTCTGTAAACGCACACAGAATGGTATTAACCATCTTATTCAGAATGTTTCTCTCCTTTTTTTCTGGATCTTCCATTCTGTAAACGCACACAGAATGGTATTAACCATCTTATTCAGAGTGATTCTCTCCCTTTCAGTTATCCACTGGCAGACAGACAGGAATTCATAAACATTTTCTGCATTACTGTACTGTATAAAAAAACTATTAGTGACTGTACATTGAGCAATTAGGCGGCGTGCACTTGTTGCTCGTCTAAGTCAGGATACAACTGACGAGACTTTCTGGATTCTGTTCAAGCATCTTTATTCTGTACAAACACATCAGGATTGAGTCTTATTAACTTTAACTTAGGTAAACATATACAAACTAGCTATTACATTCATACATGCTCACTCTCTGGCTGCACTCTCAAATTGGCACTGAGATCAGCACGTGCTCTGTATTTATATAGACGTCCCATCCTTGAAACGCTTCTTACAGATACAGCACACACAGTCTGTTCTACATCCTCCCTCTTTGAGAAATAGGTTATACAATATTGATAATATCAGTTGACATGCAATCAATACAAATAATAACATATATACAAACAAGTCCAGGTCACTGTATATTTCACACTAGGTCTGGAAATACGACCAAAACGTGTGACATAAAATTTAGAGTCAGATTTAGCAACTGGAAATGTCTCTGCTGAATGTTCAACCTTAGGTACATCAGAAATATCATCAGGAATGGAAGTAGAAGTCAAGACACGTTCTGCAGCAGGAACATTGTCTGGAATCCTCTGAGATCTAGAGTCTGTATCGCAGGAACAATGCTGTGATATCGATTCAGGTACAGGTAGATGATGTCTGAGATTTCTTCTCTTCACCCTGAGATTCTACAAAGTAGGATCTTGACTCAGCACATATACTTGTTACTTGACCAGTCCAGTTGAAACCTTTCTCCGTTTGTATCCTCACTGTCTCTCCTTCTTTCAATGGAAGAAAAAATCTGCTCGATTTATCATAGCTGGACTTCTGGAAATAATGTTTTCTGAATAATTTGGCTCTAATGATTCTGTTGTTTTTAGCTTTACCGCTCAACAAACTGGAACTAATAGGAAATGTTCTGGTTTGCCTGGATAGAAGCCTCTGAGCAGGCAAGTCAAGTATATCGGCATGTGGTATGTTTCTGAGATTGAGTAAATTCAAAAAGACATCGGTAGTGTCACGCTTTGGCCTTTCAAATAATTGCTTTGCACACTGTACTGCATGTTCAGCTAGTCCATTTGCCTGTGGATATTCTGGAATACTAGTAACATGTACAAAGTCTCATTCTCTTGCAAATTAACTAGTAAACTGAGTACCATTGTCAGAAATAACTGTGTGGACTACCATGGACTGAGAAATGACGTTTCAACTTAGTGATAACAGCAGTGGTTGTTAAATTAGGTATTAAAGAGACCTCAAACTAGTTCAAATAAGAATCTACCAATACTAAGTAATGCTGGTTGTTCAAACCGAATATATCAGTGGCTACTGTTGACCAACATAGTTCAGGAACTTGACTTAGCTGAAATGGTTCTTCTTGCAAATGCGGTCTAGTACTATTGCATACTGAACAAGAAGAAAGTACTTTATCAATGTCTTTAACTAGAGAAAGTCAAAATACTAGCTCTCTCACCCTTCTTTTGGTAAATTTGGAACCTGGGTGACCATGATGCAAAATGTGGATATATTCATGTTGTAAGGAAGAAGGAACAACAATTCTAGGACCTCTGAAAATAATGTCACCTTTCAACATCTCATCTCTGTAAGGGAAATAAGTTTGCACATCTGGTGGTACACTAGTGACTGCTTTGATGGCTATCCAACATTAATGTAGTGGTTGAGCTTTTACAAAATTGGATCAGTCTTTGTATGATTTCTCAGCTCATCAAGTCTTGTGGTAGAAGTATTATGCACTTCTATTATGTCAAAGTCAAAATTCCCTGCATCAAGCTGTTCCATTGTATTTCTGGGTGATCTGGATAAGGTATCAGACAAATAAAGAAGCTTGCCTTTCATATAGACCAATTTGAAGTTGTACTTTTGCAATCTGAGCATCCTTATTTGTAATCTCACTGGAGCTGAATACATAGGCTTCTTTAGAATAGTAACTAGAGGTTGGTGATCAGTTTCAATCTGAATAGCTCAACTATAGATGTAGTCATGAAACTTTGAACATGCAAGTACTATTGACAAACGTTCTTTGTCGATCTGAGCATATTGCATTTCAGTTTGGGTAAGGGTTCTAGATGCATAAGCTACTGGTTTACCTTCTTGAAGGATAACTGCACCAAGACCAAATTTTGAAGCATCACAGGAAAGAATTACTGGCTTATTGAAATCATAGTATCTTAATGTAGGTGGTGTAGCAATTTTCTGCTTAAGGTCTTCAAATGCTCTCTGGTGCTGTTCCAACCAAGGCCATGTAACATTTTGGTGGGTCACCTCTCTTAAAGGTGCTGTCAGCTCACTGAAGTCTGGTACAAACTTGCGTAAATAGCTGACTATGCCAAGAAAATGCTGTAGAGCTTGAACGTTATCAGGCACTGGCATCTCAAGAATAGCTGCTTGCTAGGATGGGTCTGGTCTCAAGCCAGTACTGGTAAATAAATGATCTACATATGTAACTTCTGGTAGTCTTAATTTGCACTTTAGAGGATTGAGCTTTAAGTTCACTTCAGTTGCTCTTTTTAGAACTTTCGTAAGATTTCTGTCATGCTCTGCTTCACCATTGTTTCCAACCAATAAATCATCTACTATTATGGCACAAGGATAACCTGAAAAAAATGTGCTCGATTGCATGCTGAAAGACTTCATTTACAGAATTTATTCCAAATGGCATCCTTAGGAATCTGCATCTGCCAAATGGGGTACTGAAAGTAGGCAGTAATGAGGATTTGTGATCAAGCATCACTTGCCAAAATGAACTTTTTGCATCCAAGACAGGAAAAAACAGTGGCATTCAGTAGTAGGGCTGTGACTTCTTCGACTGTACACATTGGATGATGTGGTCTCTAACACTTTGTTCAAATCTCTTGGGTCAATACATATTTGGATTTCGTCTGAGTCTTTCTTGTGGGCTGCCACCATGGATGACACCCATTCATTTGGTTCTGTGACTGGACAAATTACACCTTGCTACACCATTTATTCCACCTGAGCTTTAACTTTATCCTGCATAGTTATCAGAACTTTTCTTGTTGGTCTGACCACTGGACTGAGCTCTGGGTCTAACTTCATAGAATACACAACTGGAAGTTTGCCCAACTTTTCATCAAAAACATCAGCATACTCTGAAAAACTGGCTCCAGAAAAACTGGAACTAGGATATGTGCTTATATGTTGAACTTCTTTGGTAAAAGAAATCAGATTCATTCTTAAAATGTCTCTGAGACCCAATAATGACTGCACAGGTCTTTGGACTACATAGAATAACAAGCTGTAACAGTTGCTAGTCAAATAACATGAAAGCACTATCGAGCCTTCGGTTTGAATTTCTTCACCTCCATAAGCAGCAAGTTTCAAACTACTAGCCACAATGAGTTGTTCACCAGCTGTCATTTTAGCAAATGTGTCTGCTGACATAACATTACACTTTGAACCAGTGTCTACTTTGAGCTTGGTGGATTTACCATTGATCTGGACAGTACAAAATATTTTGTTCTTTCCCAACAAATTCGCTGCATCAACATTTTCTTGAATTACTGACACACCATTTACACAGAAAGTAGAATTGCAGCTCTCTATAAGATCAATTTGTTTTTTTGAGTGACCCTTCTTTATAAATGTGTGGGGTTTACTTGATTTGTACAACTATTGAAAGTGGTTCCATTTCTTGCACTTGTGGTACTGCTGACCAAATGCCAAGCATTTCTCTCTTTTAGACTCATGACTGGTACCACAATTGCAATAGTTAATTATATAGCTAGATTTCAGTTCTGCTGATATTGCACTGAGCATGCTACTTTAACTGAACTAGTCTTAGAACTTGCTGGAAAATTACGTGGTTTCCTTGGGGAACCCACAGATGTTGTGGTTTCATGGATTTGATAAATCTCAATAGCTTTGCTTAGCGATAAATCTCTGTCACAAAGCAAATTCTTTCTCACAGCAGCACTATTAATACCACACACAAGCCTGTCCTTTATCACCTCATTTTTTAAGTCACCAAACCAACACATTTTAGCTTTGCTTCTCAGGTCAGTGCTATAAGCTGCAAATGTCTCTCCTGGTTTCTGATCTCTTATGTAAAACAAATGCCTCACTAACGTAATATCTGTCTGGGGGTTACACATTTCTCTAAATCTGCACTTCAAACACTCGGGGTCTTCCTTTGATTCAGCCTGTATAACAATATTTCAATGTTCACCTTCTCCCTCATATACTGCTGCTGCATACACAAATGAATGCTCTCTTTCAATGGCCTCTGACCCGGCTAGGTTTAGCAAAATGAATGCCTTGGTGCATGCATCTTTGTCAGAATAAGCTGCTTGTATAAAAATATCATACTCTTGCTCAAATATTCTCCAGTTCTCTGCAATATTCTGATCAAATACAAGTGGTGAGGGCTTTTGAAATCCATCTGCCATATTAACACATACCAGTAAAGGATTTTGCAAATATGCATGAACACACACATACACACACACACATATACATATGCCAGAAATTTATGCCACTATTTGTAACTATGCCCAATAGCACAACAAGTCTCTGAATAACTGAACTTTATGAAATAAGTCTCTTGGGCACTGTAATACTCTTGAAATTACTGTACTGCAAAAGTCACCTCTTAGTGTAAGAAACATTTCAAAATAACTGTACTGTGTGAATGAACTGGGCGGAAGAATCTCAGGGTAAGAAACATTTTGAAGTAACTGCACCTTGCGAATATACCATACACAGCACACTGAAACTTCTCCAAAATGGTGGCACTTTGCTAGATAGTTATTTAAAGTGCAAGAAACACTCTATAATGGTGGCACCTTGTGAATAGATACACCCCAGCACTAGAAATGTTTCAAAATTTCTGTACTTTATGAAATAGCTGCACTTTGCTTACAAACTTTTCAGAATACATGCACAGTAATAAGTACACACTGTAAGCACTTTTACACACATTGAAATACTTTGAGCAACTCTAGTTATGCCCTGAATACAATATGAGGTAGTAATTTTGCTAAAACACAGCACTTTGCCAAAACATGCAGTAGCATTGCTTTATTTATGCTTAATGTGCACTTTTTTGCCCTTATTATATTCGTTTTGCTCGTTTAATCTCTTTCCATGCCCATTACACTTTTATTGCGCTCGTTTTACTCTAAACATGCCCTTTTTGCAATTCCGAGGTAACTCCAAGCCCCTTATATACTTTTGTAATGCTCATTTTATCACATCTTTTAATTTTAAACATTTAGTTTAATCAACAAATCTTTTGTGCCTGTCACTTGTTTAATAATGTGGTTTGTGCCCTTGTAATGTTCCATTTTATCTTCTTTATAAAATAAACTGTTTCTGCAAGTTTTCATTAGCTTTGGTTCTTTTCTGGCTCTTTTTTGTGTTTGTTTCACTTAGTTTACATTCACTGCTAACTCTGCACCTCGTAGCTCTGGAAAGCAGTCTCCGGAATCCCAGTTCTGACACCATGTCACTTGTCTAGTCAGGATACAATAGACTAGACTTTGTGGGTTCTGTTCAAGCAGCTTTATTATGTACAAACACATCAGGGTTGAGGCTTATTAAATTTAACTTAGGTAAACTTACATACAAACTAGCTATTACACTCATAAATGCTCACTCTTTGGTTGCACTCTCAAAATGGCACTGAGATCACTACGTGCTCGATATTTATATGCATGTTCAGTCCTTCACAGGTTCATAGGTTAGTACTAAGCTAACTGCCCTTGCAAGCCATTTTAAGCTTAGCCAATTATCCCTTGTGAAAATCAAACCCTGCACCTTGTGTTTGTAAAGCAAACACCTTAACCATTAGGCCACCCTCCCAACCCTTGAAATGCTTCTTAACAACACAGCACATGCACTCTGTTCTACAGCACTGTTACATCATTCTCCTTAATAGTAGTGTATTGAGCAGCACTGATGTCGTGCTGTGTCTAAGTCTCATTTGTCTTGGTCCAGCAAAGCAATGTTACATAATTGAACCATTATGATCATGTGATTTGAATTGCTGCCCACTGGATAGTTCTCATTTTACACAGTATAGCAAACTACTCAGTTCAGTTTGCAGCAAGATGGTAGCAAATATACATACCACAACACATTTCAAATTATGATTAGCGGCTCATACAGCCGTGTGTTGCACAGCTGCACACTGGACGACCACTTAGGACGTCCTTGTACATGGGATATGACAAACTGTCTCTTGCATGCTTTATGGACAGGCTGCTTATTTATGTACTGTGCTGCATGAAGCTGTAATAAAACAATTCACAGCCAATCATGATACTAGCACCTAATGACATGTCATGATGTCATGATGTCCATAAGGGTATATACATGTGCATCATTTGTGAACGTGTTCCTATTTTGGTCTCCACTGATCTGAATAACATGCAAAACTATAATTAGTTTTGAAATTTGAGAGTTCTTTAATTTAATATAAACACTTCTGGATTTGACATGTAACTGAGGGAAACACGTCAGAACTAGTAATATACCTCATACAATAGCAATGCTTGAAACATTAGCAAAATGTTTGAAAAGGAGCTCTTACATGTTATGTGGAAGCAAGCATTTTTGGTAAGAAAACAAAATCAGCTCAGTTTTGAGTGCTAACCTGGTTTGTAAAAGTATTCTTCCTGTTATCTGTCTCACTGTATCTATCTTAACTGGAATAAAGAACAGATATTTTTGCTGACCTACTATTTAAGCTGTTTAAAGAAAAAACATTCTCAACACTTGCCATCAGATTTACAATAGGAGAAAGACATTTAGAACTTGAGGTCACAACTCCAACATTCACCTCCTATCCACTGCAGTCTTTAACAAGAAATACAAAAATCACACAGCTTCAGTACCACAAGTAACAGTGTGTAGAGGCTTTTCCCCTTCCATATGACACTCAAACAACTCCCCAGAATTCTGAAAGAAATTTAAGTAATAACTACTAGAAATCAAATATCAATGCATCAAGAATTGAACACCATCTAGAGATCCCACAGAAGCAGCTTTCCACTTATTTCTCGTCCAGTATTAGAACCTTCAATTGTTAGGTGTACCTGTACCTTCTTTCACATCCAAGCCCCTCTCTATCCATTCATTCTCTCCTGCTGTCACATAATCATGTAGATGCAGGTACAGACACCAGCTACATCTCTTGCTAAACTAATAATCCCATTAGGTCATTTACTGCTGCATATCAGCACATGCATGCATCCATTGGTTCATAGGCTCATACTAGGCTATCTGTCCTGGGGCAATTACAAGCCTAGCCCGATTTTGTTTGGCTTACGCCACCCCTTGATTTGAGTATACTGTTCCCTTTTTAAGGTTTAGTTTGCTGTGCCTCTGTCTAATAGTGACACGGAAGTAATCCCCAGGACAAACCTACGATCCCCCATCCATTCATCAAGATTCTTCTTGAAGAGATTCAGTGAGGTGCTCTGCCTAACATGAATTGGAATTCTGTTCTAGTTGATATTTGCTTATGTTATATCCCTAATTATATATTTAATTTGTATGTATACTACTTCTGTAAGTAATCTAGATTCACAGTACAATCGCCAAGCCATTGCCGCTGTTAGTGTTGTCTGCATGTTTTCTCTGGGGTAGAGCTTGAAACTGTTTCTGCTAGATTAGTGCTCCATCCTTGTTAACAAATTCAAACAAATAAACAAACAAATAAGTAAATAAATATTGCTCAAACAGAACGGCGACAACTGTGGCCATAACTAACAACTGCTGCCTCCACTCCTAGCAATTTTCCTACAAGCAATGATTTCATTTCCTGCATGTTGTGCATCTTTAGAGGCGTGATCAGACAGGTGCACAAGATGCTGCAGGTACGGCTATCAGTTGTGACCCTGCTTTGAACCTCTTCGCTTGTGCCACTTTGCTATGACATTTATTTATACTACTTCATTTGCATCTCTTCATGCAGTCATTCGCACATGCTCAGCACGGGTTGTTATACTACCTTGTGATTTTTTATGAAACACACATCATGCACGTCCTCTTCCTGTGCAAAACATCACCATTTCCTGTCCAGTTTATGAATCTCAGGCCTGTCAACTCCCTTACCCCTTATTTTGTCTGCCTGTACTTTGCAAAACCTGTTCCTGGTTATTTGCTTCTCTACCGAATGCTGTCCCTTCTCTCAAAATGCTCTCCATCTTAACATAAGCCTTGGTCTTTACTTCTTTGCTCAAGTATCCTAACTCCCTCAACTGTAACTAACCCATTTCTGTGTCTTAACCATTCCTTGTTATTTCACATTATCTGTGGTCATCATAATGTTTCTTCCCATCTTTCCTTATTTACTTTGCACAGAAGTATGTCATCTTTGATAGTTCTGATTAGCTCTTATGTAGGAAGCACTTTTCTAACTGTTCAGCATACTGAATATGATTAAAACAGTCAGGATACAAATTCAAAGATGAAACAACAGTTAAAAACATAAGCGATTCAAATACATTTTAAAGGCTGTTAATTCAAGCAACCAAACAGCCTTCAGAAATTAAATGAACCCTTGGAATTTCTACGAGCCTCCCAACAGGCAAATGGATGTTCCTAGTATACTGGTAGAATCAGAAAAGGGCTCATGGTTAAATTTATACAAGACTGTATAGGATATTAGACTTAAGATAGTATAACCCAAGTGTAACCATAAACAGGACAGGCACATATCTCTCAACTTTTTATAGCCAGAAATCTGGACAACACCATCAAAAATAGAGGGAAAGGCCCAAAAATAGGGACAATTTTTAAGTATTGCTCTTACAAACTTAGACAATTGATAGAACAACAGTTTTTTATTAACAAAATTTTTTTCTGAAGGTTACGAAGTCTAAAACTCAAATGGCTATCATTATTTTCTGACTTCAACCCTTAATAATTTGCCAAAAAGCAAAACTTTTATGAGAAATGGACCCAAAATATGAGGCAAAAATCTGGACATTCTGCAGAAATCTGGAGAGGCCGGTGATGTGAGAGAGCTAAAGAAATGAAGGTGCTTCAGCAATGTTCTAAAACAAGCATCAGAGTTACAAACCCTCACACGAACAAGTAGTAAAGTCCATAGGGCAAACATTTCATAGCCAAATGAATGTTACTGATATGTTTAGAGATGTATCAAAAAATCACTAAAACTGACACTCTTATCTGGTGGAACTGGCAAACAGAGCAGTAGGGAACCAATGGCTATTTAAAAAGACAGGACCAGCATCATGTAGGACTTGCTAAGTTAACACTGTACTCTTACATACTGACCTTTTAGTAAACCATCAGCCGCTGGAAATTCTATGGCACTGTCAAAGCCCACCTACCAAATTCTACATATCCACAAGGCAGTCAAAGTCAGTAAAAGAACGTCCATGCTAAAGGGAAGTACAATAGTCCAGTTTGGATGTGACTAATTAATGTGAATCCTGGAGTCCAGAGACTAAATCACAATAAATAAAAACTTAGATACACTAACTGTGAGATTTCCATTTGTTTGAGTATTCCCTTTTCTGTGAGCTACGGCAGTATCAGAGTTGGAATATGTTTTAACTTCAGTTGGTTGACTAACATGAATGTCGACATCTTGAAGGTAAACCACTTTACATCGAAAACTGAAACACTGACTTCCTAATACGCATGCACAGAGTTTGCTTCTTAGAAAATACAAATATCACTTAAAAAAAAAAACAAAACAAAAGAAACATCCCCCCATTTGAGTGCTGCACCCCCTACACCCCCCTGCAAATTATATATACTAACTCTGTGACTGCACACTTCCTAGGGAATGGGAATATTCCCCTACACAGGGATTGCTGATCTCGCACACCTGTTGACCAAATGCAGTTGAATAAACAGACACTGACAAAACTTCCTGTTGACAAAACCAGCAGAACACATTAACCACGAACAAAGGTCAATACGCTTCTGTGCAAACACCAATGTTATTACTCGAACCATGCAAGTTATAAAACAGTATTTTGGTGATGGGGCAAGCTCCATTGCACCCACCACACACCTCTTGCTACTTATTTATTCCAACTGCAAGAATGCACAGTGTCTAGGGAAAGAGTATATTCCCCAACCCCAGTGATTGTGTGATCTTGTACAACTGTCAGCTATCTGTTCTGTTGATGAAAGTGTGTCAACAAAACAGAGGTGGATGTAAACCTCAATCAACCACCTGTTTTGTAACATATATATCTGTACAGAAATAGAGAAAGACATACACAAACACATACACACACACACACACACACACACATATATATATATATATATATATATATATATACACACACACATATATATATATATATATATATATATATATATATATATATATATTTATATATATTATATCTATATCTACATATCTATTTATCTGTCTACATAGACAGATACATGCAATATATTTGGGGATGTGGGGGTTTGTCTCTACATTGGGTAATATAGACATCTATCCCCCTTCAAAAAAAACAACTTTACAGGAAAACAGTGATGTTCAGCATTTGCTGTTTACTTGCATTTTCATAATTATTTTTTCATAATTCTGGAACTCGTACTTATGCGTCTGAGAATTACAACCGGGAGCCAGACATAACAGGAGTATAAGATGACCTTCAGTGGACTGCACAATCATCGCCTCCATTTTAGCCAAGTCAAATTCATACCGTCCAGTCAATAATATCAGCCAAGCAACCTTCTAAAGTAGTAAATACTAGCTAGACTGCTGCAGTTGTGAGCTAGAGAAGCACAGATGAATAACATCAGTGCATGTTCACCCTTGGTCTACATAGGCTTTCTTCAAGTATTTAAATTTTCTGCCACCTCCCAAAACAACATGTTTGCTGACTGGCTATACTTAATTTTAAATTATACATATGCGATGCCCTACCAGTGGCAACAGTAATCAAGCAGCCTCACTCCTCACCACGAGCACCAGTGGGGGACATACACTGGGAGGATGACAAGTACACACACAGTACTTCCAGAAGCAGCTCTCTGCATCAAGTGCAATTTTTGTTAAGAGCACACAGAGACCACAGTCAGTTTGGGGCCTGGTCTCTCCCACATTCTCCAGATCCCCAATAAGACTCCCCACTGGCACAGCTATAGAGTTGAGATCTCAGCGGAGTGGCCAAGCCAAGACCTTCAGCAACCTCTCTGTCCAACCAATGCTTCGTGTCCCTGCCCAAGTAGCTGACACACACACTTTTTGAGGTTTGATTTACACACACACACACACACACACACACACACACACACACACACACACACACACACACACACACACACACACAAAACCATGGGAAAGGCTGGCACAGGTTTACTAGCTATGCCCCCTTCTGCCCAGACAATAAGGTAGTTTCCCTGCCACCAGTCACTCCTTATCAGCTACTTTAAGACCCTTAACAAAGTGTGCCCAATTTTCCTATGTAATGTTACTGCCAATGCAAATGGTAGTTTGACCAAGAGCAAGGCTATTAGGAGTGGCCCACAGTGTCACCAAACAAATATACAAGTACTCCCAGAACTTAAATATCTCGATATAGATCAGCCACAGTGAAAGTTTTAAATATATTTAATAATAAATAATAAAAGAACAAGAAAATACTCAGTACATACTTACAGTTACATCAGAGTTCAAAATCACAGGAAATATTTAACACAACATTGCAGGGCAGTCTCAAATAAATAAAGAAAAACATCTAAGCTAAGTTTTTCTATATTCCTGACTGTCTCTAAGAGAATTAATGTACCCTAATAACCTACTTCAGAGCAAGCAAGGCAGATGCAATGAATGGATCTTGATGTTGTCAGGTCAAACACATAATACAGAATATTCAGCCTCTCTCAGAGACTTCTTAAATTAATATCTCAAACATTACTGCTGGGATACCTTGCAGAATGACATTATTTCTTGTAATCTGACTCCATCCCAAGTGAAAAACAACCATTGATGCAGCTGGTAGCATTTAGCATCTACCTGTGAAACTACATAGACAAAGGTTTTTGTTTAGATCTGTGCAGCTGTTGGAAGTCATAAAACAATAAAACATGTCCACATCTCAAGTCAAGTAATTATTTCTCCTTCAAGACAACACAGAGAGCCCTCTAATATAGACATCCTGTCTCTTGTTGTCAAAGTTTATCCTGTAGCTTTTTCTTCTTCACAGACTCGGATTTTTGCAGGAAGTTTAGTGCCTCTTCTCCAAACTCCCACTTCAGTGTAACAGATAACTTCTCTCCTGGATCCACCATTCCCACTGGGATTGCCCACTCTCCACAATCAAGCCTTTTAATTGAGATAAACTGTAAAACTGGTTTCTCAGACACTGGGTGCATAATAATCTCTCCACTTCTGTCACTCTTCCACCTTGTAACAATGGGGTCAGCAGCATGGTTGGGGTCCCACCTGCCCAGAAGACCTCTGCCTTTCAATCCAGTGCACCCGATATGATTCCTTGGATATCTGTCAACCACATCGTACTTGCCATTATGATGCTGACATTCAACTTTTCCATCTTTCTCATATCTGGGTGTGAAATCAGTGGAGCCAATGGGTGGATCTGCCCACACAGGTCCTTTCAGAATAGATGGTGCTGTGTAATCTACTGGGATATAATCTGGCCATGGAACTGACCAAGAAATTTTGTCTTGTGGGACTGAAGTTCGCTTGAAATCAGAATTTGGATACAGTGAAGTCAGAGCTTTGGTGTGTCCACACTTTCATGTTATGGATGACGTACTGGCCTTAGAAATCAAGCAGTGGTCAATAAAGTAGTGCTGCAACATTGATTCACCACATGAACTGAAAATGGCAGAACAGGAACCCAGGTTAAATTAAAGTAATTTAATTTCAGCTATTTTTCTGAAGTTAACTTCTTGTGTTACAGTTCCATTGTTAAAACGTATACATCTAAACAGTTACAATAGTGCAGGTACATTTCCATTCTCTTCTAGTACTGCATGCTGTGGTTACATCTTTAAACAGCACTTTGTAAAATACCTCCTCAGTACACATCTGTACAAACCATCTTATATGACATACAGTTCTAATACATTTGTAACACAAGCATATGAATCATGTTGATATTCACAAATGACATATAATTATTTACAAAATTACAGACAGGTGGGCTGGCACTATCTCATTTTGTGACAGGATGCATACAAACACACACACACACATACATATATATATATATATATATATATATATATATATATATATATATATAGAGAGAGAGAGAGAGAAAGACACATGCCCATACACATATATATAAAATATATGAGTACAGTCTGGCAGTTGGTGCAAAGGGTTAAGACTGTGAGCTGTAGTTACTGTTTGATTTCCTCAGCCCTCATTTACCTACCATGTGACTTTGAGCAAGTCACTTAACCAGACACTACTTAGAGGCACCAGGGAATTTGGGTTAGGCTCTGCAAAGGTTTCCTGGATTGCAAGCCTAGTGACTGCCTACGAGCCTATATGTTCATATAGAAATGTAGAAGCATTTATTTATTTATTTCACCCCTGGTCTGGCTCCTATGTCTCTGATGGACAGAAGCAGTCAGTAAATCACCCCCTATAAATCAACTATAAATCAGATTTGTGGGTAACATTTGGGTTGCACGTCTAGGTGTTTAAGGGCCCTAGTGGTTACTAGCCTAGTGTACACCTATGAACCTATTTATCCTTTGCTGACCAGGTTAGTCTCACTAGGCTAGTACCATAAAATGCATTCACTCTACATTTTCATTGGTTGTTATCATTAATTACAAAAGTATAGTTTTGCAATGTCACACCACTGCTGTAGTCAACTTGGTTGAAACT
Source organism: Protopterus annectens (assembly GCF_019279795.1). Taxonomy (NCBI): domain Eukaryota; kingdom Metazoa; phylum Chordata; order Ceratodontiformes; family Protopteridae; genus Protopterus; species Protopterus annectens. Next base: position 1,013,878,266 of record NC_056726.1, on the reverse strand, counting down.
GGCAAACAGAGCCAATGTAGTAACTGCCTCATGTTTACTGACAACAACCTCCTACGTAAACTGACACAGAGTGTAAGAGATGTAGTTATACAATGTTAATTGAAGCAAAGTTCTTACATTTAGCCACTGCAGATATCAAGCAGGTGGTCAGTAGTACACAACACCACACTAACTTAATTACACACTGCTCAGGCCAAACACACAGACCTACATATACTGAGGCTCTTAAAAGTAACCTACCTAAATTAAAAGGCACCCTAAATGTAACCCACAAAACAAGAAACTCAGCAACATCACAAGCACACAGCACAGGCAGCACTCACCATGAATCATACACTCGAGTGTCACATTGTCTCAGGTCAAAAGGTTATAAGGGAAACTTCCTTACAATCCAATATCCTAGTTATACACATACCAATGCACCACTCACTAGGCTGTGTAAAGAGTGGTTCACGGTCACCATATCACACATGCAGTCAAATCCTTACCCGACAAGTACACATATGACACAGTCATAGTACTCAAGCCTGCCACTCTAGATGAAGCACTAAAGTTGGCGACGTCTCCATATCCTTAAAGAAAAATTTCAGCTCCACACTCATTAGGCAAGATAACAACCTGGAAGAACTCCACATTCAACTTACTATCAATAAAACTCCTTATCCTATCATAGTAAACTATAGGATCCCCTCTTTATCACCCTCAGTCCATGCATCCTACCTAAAGAATATGGAGTCCCTATGTTTAAGCCAAACACCATTCTCCTAAGTGACTTCAGCTGCCATTTCATCAACTGGGAGACTTATACATTCTCAAACATGTACATCCAGAAATTTCTGGACTTCAGCAGACCAAGTCTCTGGACCAGTTAATCCAAACCTCAGCCAGAGATGATAAAATCCTTATCAATATGGGACAGCTTTGGCCCCCACCAAATGCAACTTTCTTACTTGTTAAACTGGTCCACAAATCAGTCTCATTCATCACAAGAGTGAAGCAAGAAGCTTATTCCAATACCTCAGTATTCAGAGATTATGCTAAACATAACTTATTAACATGGAATGATAAGCTGGCTAAATTCAAAATCCTCTTCCAACTTAATGACCTCGCACCTTTTGCAGACCCCTTTACTGACAAATTTTATGCACATGTAAATACTTTCACAGCTACAGCTGTACACCAAATTCATACAATGCCAAATCTAAAAAGAAACCCCAGTCATGCAGGCTGCTAACAAGCAACTTCTGCCTTGCATACACAGTCCAAACAGACCATATCCTTTTTGACTCCTTGCTCACTCAATGGTAGCATGAATACCCACTCAGGAGATCTTGATTTCATTTTTAACATAAATAGGACATGCTGGAGGGCTAGGTGTGTATCACAGAGAATACTGCTTCTATGGAACCGTCTTCCACTCACATAAAACAAAGCAATTTTCTTAATTTATCCAAATCTAATTTGGATTAATGGATGGCAAACCACAAATTCACCCCCCCCCCCCCAATTTAGCAGATGGATAAGTACATTTCTCAAAATATCTTTGTTCTTCCCACATCTGGGTTACTAATATACAAAACACAAATGCTGAAAAATTACCATGGAAATGTAAGGCCAAGCTTCTTAAGATCTTCACAGATAAATAGGCTAGCAAGCTCCTATAGGAGTGTTGAATACCCTTAATGTTGCATTGCAGCATCAGCAGTTTGAAAGTTACTACAGTCTCCTGAAGCACAAACAAAACCCAGAGCCTCCTGCTATTCCAGCACCTATGGCACTTGTGTGTGACCTGTTGAGCCAATGTCACTGGTAGCAGTGAAATATAGGTGATTGATGGTGGCATTTTGAAAATACACTTACTGAAAAAACCCAGAACATTGAAACAATGGCTTTACTGGAAAGGTTCACCCAGACTCTGTTACAGTTTGCCATGAGGGAAAGGTTAGTTTGCATCTTATTTGTTGTATTCTGTATTATTTTACTGCCTTTTTATATTTTGTATACTATTTGTTTTCTTTACACTGCGTTTTCCTTGTATCCTGCTTTTAACGGCATAGTAAAACTTGAAAAGACACCACAGCTCTGTCTCTTGTGAGTCGGACAGAATTTTTTCCCACCCTCCCACTCGGTTACTGTTGTGTTCTTAAACACCACTGTCTTTCTAGTTTCCTGCCCCTTATGTTAATTTGACCATATATCGCATTTCCCCTCTGCTTTTACTGGTTGATGTGAGTAAGCACAAAATTATCACTTTGTGAAATCACTCCACTTCAACTATTTAAATTTATTGGTCATCCTACTGTATTCCATAGTACCAGAATAAAAAAGTGACCACCCCCTTTCAATCTATCTTGCTGTTTTAAAAATAGTGACTCTCCACTAAAACTTAACTTTTTAGACAGGTAAAACTTAAGTTACCTACTTTCACATCTAACTCCTCTAGTGCACACTGCAGTGTTTAGGATAAACCATTTTTTTCATCTTACCTTTATGCATCTAGTGCAAGACCACCAGTTATTGTACAGCCCACATTCTGCCCCTCAGTAGTCATCTTGGGATTAGTTCTTCTGTTTTCTCCTGGTGAGAGAAGGAGTGCAGTTACATTATTTCCTGGAGACTGCTGATCACCAGAAAGCTTAATAACTGCTTTACAGGTGACAACTTGGAATCTGTGCTTATATTCTGATCCTGGTGAGAGTAGGAGTGGAGTGCACTGATTCCTGACTCTTTCTGGTTGGAAAGTGAGGTGTCTGTGCTTAACGTACCTGATATGGTTGCTATTCCAGGCATCTACCAGAAAAAGGCTACAAGCCTGCAGACCCTTGCATCATATGGGATAAGACTGTGGATCACCAAACAGGCTATGGCCTGCTTCTCTTCTTGGGATTGGTGCTAACATTTTGCTTCTGATGAGAGAAGAAGCAAAGGAGTATTGTATCCCAACAGAGGGAAGCTGTGCTGAGACCAGCATTAGTAGTAGCCAGGCAGTAGCCATTCATGCGACTCCCCTCTTTTCATCATTCTTGACAAGCTAATTTTTTTTATTTTCAGTAAGTGTTGCTTGATTTCTTCCTTACTTTAAAATATCTGCCTAAATACTTCATCTTTTAATTTTCAGGCTCTACATATTAGTTTCTCCTCAAGTGTTTGGCAGTGCTCTGTACAGACTCAGACACTTTGAGTGACATTCAGAACTTAATATATTGAGCTTATATCCAGTCATGTCTAAAGGTCAGTTACCTGTATTTCCTCCTATCAACTTGGCAAACTTGGGCATCCTGAGGCAATTTAGCCACTGCCTCATGTACACAGACAACACTCTCCTCTTACCTCCCCACACTATGACTTGTGAGAGATGCACATATATAGCCAAATTGGAAGCCAAGCACTCTCCAGCCAAGACTGGATTAGCTAGTCAAGACGAGAAGGTTAACACCTGCACCACACCACATTCAACACATAGCCCTCCAGAGCATACACCACCACAACCCTCACATAGTAACACAAAATACACACCTACTTTTGCGGAGGTTCAAAATAAAAATCTGTCCAAACAGCAGAGATATTTGAGGCAGAAACACAAAAGTACAGTTTTGTACCTACCATAAATGTAGATGTTCGAGTGCTAATACAGCTGCAGTCATAACAGATGGGTTCTCCTGCCGTCAGGCGGGTCCTCGGTCGGCCGAATTCCAAAGTCTAGGTCCGGCGTCAGTTGTAGTCGCTTCTTCCCTGACGTCAGTGTGACAGGGGTATAAAAGAACCAGCCAACGCCATTTTCTTCAGTTTTTCTTGCCCCAGATGTCAGGTGCCCCCAGAAGGAAGGCAATACATAAAATTATGTAATAATGCAATGCAATATAATCAAAAAACAGTAGTTGCAAGCAAATACACCATAAAAGAATACACCTAGAGGGGAAGGAGGGAGGGAAACCTGGACTGCAGCTGTATTAGCACTCGAACATCTACATTTATGGTAGGTACAAAACTGTACTATGTTCATCGTGCATACAGCTGCAGTCATAACAGATGGGTAGAATCCCAAAGCTAAGAAAGGGGTGGTAGGCATTAGGTGGAACTAGGAGGAGCCAAAATGCCCTGCAAGACTGCAGTGGCAAAGCCTACTCTAGATTTGGAGTATAATGGTAGGTTGTAGTGCTTGGAGAAGGTATGCACAGAACTCCAAGTGGCTGCTTCCAAAATATCCTTGGTAGGAACTCCTCTGAGGAAGGCTGCAGAGGTGGCTGTGGCCCTGATGGAATGAGTTCTAATGCCTGTAGGTGCAGTTTTGCCATGAAAGGAATAGCAACAGCGTATGCAGTGGGCTATCCATTTTGAGATTGTCTGTTTGGAAATTGGCTTTCCTTGAGCTCCTACCGCATAGGCCACAAAGAGCTGTTCTGATTTTCTGAAAGGTTTTGTTCTGTCCAAATAATAACGCAGTTGCCTGTGGATGCCCAAGGAATGTAGTAATCTCTCCCCTTTGTTTTGAGGATTAGGATAAAAAGTAGGTAAATGTATGGCCTGATTTAAAGCTACCCTGGATACCACTTTAGGCATAAAGGACGGGTTGGTTCGTAAGGAAACTCTGTCCTGATGGAAGATGATAAAAGGCTGGACAGCCATGAGAGCCTGTAGTTCTGAAACTCTACGAGCTGAAGTGATAGCCAGAAGGAAAGCTGTTTTCCAGGACAAATATTGCAAATCTGATGAGGCAGCTGGCTCAAAAGGAGGCAAAGTCAGTTTTCCAGAATGAAATTAAGATCCCAAGCAGGTATTGGTTGTTTCCTTGGAGGTCTTAAATTCTTAGCCCCTCTGAGGAACTGTCTTAATAGAGGGTGAGAGAATAAAGGTGGATCAGTGTTGTATTCTGCAGAAATGGCTGAGGCATGGATTTTGATGGAGGAGAACGAAAGTCCACTGCTTAGCAGTTCAGCCAAATATTGTAGTATTTGAGGTAAATTCAGTTTTCCAGGGTTCTGGCCCTTTTTCTCATTCCAGACACAAAAACGTTTCCATTTTGCGGAGTAAGCTTTTCTAGTTGATGGCCTTCTGGCCTCCAAAATGACATCCTGCACCTCCTTGGAGAGTAGGGCCTGCTGTGATGCTAAAGAATCTTCCATGCGGATAGATTGAGTGTTTTTAGCTGACTGTGAAGAGTTTTGAAGCTGTGCTGAGTCAGAAGAAGAGGCATTAGAGGCAGGGTCCATGGTGGGGAATGCGTCAGGCTCCTCAGGAGTGGGTACCAGTGTTGCCTTGGCCAGTCCGGAGCAATGAGGATCATCTTTGGTCTGTCTGCTCTGGTCTTCAATAGGACTTTGGACAGCAGAGGAAGAGGCGGGAAGGCATAAACTGTCATTGATGTCCAACTGAAAGAGAGAGCGTCCACTTCTCCAGGCCTTTGGATGGAAGATCCTTGAGCAGAATTTTGTCAATTGATGATTTTTGTGGGAGGCAAAGAGATCTATGTCTGGCCTTCCCCATTCTTGGATTATTTCTGTAAAAACTTTTGGATGCAACTTCCATTCGTGTGGATCTGTCATATTCCTGCTTAGGTTGTCTGCCAGCGTGTTTTCCTTGCCTGGCAAGTACTGTGCTTGTAGTTCCATTTGTAAGTCCATGGCCATGTTCCAAAGTGACATGGCCAGTCTGCATAGGGGATAAGAATGTGTTCCTCCCTGCTTGTTTATGTACCACATAACTGTGGTGTTGTCCGTTCTTATCAATAGTTGACCTGGTTGTAGAAGGTCCTTGAAAGCTATAATAGCATTTATTACTGATAGCATTTCTTTTTGATTGATGTGAAGGTGCTTTTCTTTTTGGGACCATTTGCCCTGAATGCACCGGTCTGTCATGTGCGCCCCCCAGGCGTAGTCCGAGGCGTCTGTTGTGATGACTTGATTTGCTTGAGGCTTGCTGAATGGAAGACCTGTGTTTGTTGCTTGAGCCCACCACAGAAATTCCTTTGCAGACATGGAATTAGTGGTATTATTGTTTCCAAACTGTGGCTGTGTTGAGACCATATGTTTTTTAGGTACCATTGTAGTTTTCTCATATGCAGCTTTGCACATGGGATTAGTAAGATGCAAGATGCCATGAATCCCAGAGCCTGCAGGATTTTCCTTGCAGTCAGCCTGGTGCAATTTGCCAGTGTTCTGAAATATTGAATTAGTTGCCCCTGCTTCTCTGGTGTGAGGTAGGCCATCTGGGTGTTTGTGTCCAAATTGGCACCCAGGAAAATTATCTTCGAGAGGGTATTAGCCTTGATTTCTCTTTGTTGACTGTGTATCCCAGAGAGTTTAATAACATTATTACATAAGCCAGATGTTTCAGAAGAATGTGCTTGCTGTCCGCTTGGATCAGGCAGTCGTCCAAATAAGGGTATATTTGTATCCCTTGAAGTCTGCAGTAGGCAATTACTGATGCCAGGCATTTCGTGAATACTCTGGGCGCAGTAGATAAGCCAAAGGGCAATGCAGAGAATTGATAATGGGTTGAACCTGCAAGAAATCTGAGGTATCTTCTGCAATTTTGTCTGATTGGGACATGCAGGTATGCCTCCTTGAGGTCCAATGTTACCAGCCAAGACTCCTTGCCCAGCATGGGAAGAAGTTGCTGTAGAGTGAGCATCTTGAATTTTGTGCAGTAGGAATGTGTTTAGGATGGAAAGATCCAAAATAGGTCTCCAATCTTTTCCTTCCTTGGCACCAGAAATAGCCTGGAATAAAAACCTTGACCTTGTTAGGTGTGTAGGTACCTCTTGAATAGCTTTCATGTTTATAAGATCTGAAATTTGCTTTTGTGCCTCTGCTCTTTGATTGTGTGGCAGGTTTGGCATGCCTCTCATTTTTGGAAGGGTATGAAAATGGAATTTGTAGCCTCTGTTTATAATGTCCAGGATCCATTTGTCCTTTGTGACAACATGCCAATTTTTTGAGAATAGTGCCAGCTTTCCTCCTAAGGGGGCTGCCATTTGAGACCTGGTTGGCATGCAAAGGGGAAAGTCATTGGGTTTGCTTTCTGAAAGATTGCGAGTTGTCCTCACCACCTTTTTGTGTAGGAGCTTGCCATTGTCTGCCTCTGTAAGATCCTTGTGATTGTCCTCTGCCCCTCGGGCGCCTGTATCTGCCTCTTTGGGGTCTGTCTGTGGCAGGAAAGGACCAGTTTTTGGAAGGCCAATTTCTACTAAAACGTGGGGGGTTGAACCTGCAGAAATTCTTTCACAGTTTGCATTGATTTAGCCTTTTCCTCCATTTTCCCTAATACTTCCTCAGCATTTGCCCCAAATAGTACATCCTTTTGAAGAGGGGCGTCTAGTAATTTAGCTTTGACATGATCAGGCAAGGCTTGTTCCTTGAGCCAGGCATGCCTACATATGACTGAGCCTGTAACAGCAGCTCCACATGAGGCCTCTAGAGCATCAAAACCACATTGTAAAGTATGTTTACCCACTTGTTCTGCACTATGCATCAAATCCTGCAACTCCTTCAAGTCTGGTTGTTCAGGTTGTGACATTTTACTTTTCAATTGAGATAACAGAAACTGTTGGTATTTTAACATATGAAACTGACAGTTTAAGGCCCTCATGGATAAGGTAGCCGAGGTATATACCTTTTTTCCCCACCTTTCTAAGGATCTGGAATCTCTCTCGGTAGGCAATGGATTTTTGGCAATGGAGGCCTTAACTCCCTTGGGCCTCTGTGAGATGGTTTCTAGGTTAGCAGCATGACTTTTGTATAGAAATTGGTGTGAGTCAAGACCCCTGTAGTACCTGTCAGGCTTAACTGGAGCTGGAGGTAGAGAGTCCGGGTTAAGGCAGGCCTCCAAGTAAACATCATCTAGGATGTCCAAGACAGGAGGTATAGCCAGAGGCCTGTGCTGGGGTAACAAAAGAAATTCCCTGAGCCTTTTCATGGAATCTGAATAATCCTGGCCTTCCCAGTGGAAGTGTTCCCTTAAGGTATGCAAAGTTTCCCCAAATGAGTAATCCTCAGGGGGGGATACAGAAGGAATAGACTCCTCTGCATCAGAGTCTTCAAAAGGGGAGTAAGACTGTTCCTGATCATCAGAGTGTTCTGAAATAATGGAACCCTGATCAGAGGAGGGGGCATCTTCCTCCACTCTGGGCCTTTTGTCCGGAGGTGGCTGAGAACCTCTGATTAGAGTAATTAAATCCTCAGCCATTTTAAGCATGTGTTTCTTAGGCATGGGGCCTGGAGATGGGCCCTGTGTAGCTGGTCTCTTAGGGTGCATGGTTGCTTTAGACTTGGTGAAAGCCTTGATGGAGAAAGAAGAGGAAGGTCTGAAGACACCTTGAGTGGAGGTGGACCTGTCCACATTCTGTGTTTCAATGCCAAGAGTGGCTTTGGTATCTGTAGTCGGGGTGTGGGCCGAGGAGCCTGCGACCTCGGGTACAGGAGACACTGCCAAAGATGTGTCGTCAGTAATCAGGGGCTGCGTAGGCACCTTGCTGAGAACCGGACCACGTGTAGTCAGCTTTGGCGTGGTGTCGGTAGAGGCCGCGGACCTCGAGTGTCGGTCCTTGTCTTTGCGTTTTTTAGACAAAACCGGAGTCGGAGTATCTGACGACATACTATAGTTAAATGCTTTCCCAAAAAAATGCTGGGCGAACTCCGCCCGACGCTTAATAGTGCGTTTGTTGAATGTAGCACAAAAGCGACAGACCGAGACATCGTGGTCTGGGCCTAAACAAGGTATACAGAGGGAATGGAAATCCTTATGCGGTATTTGCTTCCCACAAGAAATACAATTATTAACTTTGTCTGACATCGGTCTGAGGCAAGAAAAGTTTCCCCAATGGGGTACTTAGCTTTTAAGAAGACTTCGGTTTCCAAATTTTTCGTAATCTCAGGAGGTGGCCGACCGGCACTTGCGAACTGCTTCTGCTTCGGGCACCGCGCGGCAAGAAAGACTGAAGAAAATGGCGTCGGCTGGTTCTTTTATACCCCTGTCGCACTGACATCAGGGAAGAAGTGACTACAACCGACGCCGGACCTAGACTTTGGAATTCGGCCGACCGAGGACCCGCCTGACGGCAGGAGAACCCATCTGCTATGACTGCAGCTGTATGTACGATGAACATCAACCACCACATTCCAGCAGAAACCATAAGACACACAGCTCACATAAACAGTGTGCCACTCAATCAAAGCCCATAAGGCAAAACAATTTACCCAATACACTAGTCATAGGTGACTCAATAGTAAGGCACACTGATGTCCCACTCACTAGGTTGAATAAGGAGAAAGTTACGGTCGGTTGCGTGTCAGGTGCCAGGATCCGCCACATAACGCATGCACTTAGGTCAGTCCACAACAGGTACAAATATGACACTGTCATTGTCCATGTTGGTGTGAATGACCTGAGACATACCTCCCTGGACTACATGAAAAGAGACATAGAGGAGCTCTCCGATCATGTAGCCCAGGCAGGTATGACCCTAGCTCTGAGTAGCATCCTAATTTTATACTACAGTACAAGCAGAAAATGATTGACTTCAACAATTGCCTACGTTTCTGGTGTCATTCTAAGGGGATCTAGTATCGGTCTGCCTGGGATGACATGATCGACAGACCTCGATGCTTCACCAGAGATGGCCTGCACCTGTCATTCCAGGGATTCCGGACACTCGCCAAGGCTCTTGCCACCCCTATAGTGCCTTTTTTTGGTAATGTCCTGAAGACAAAATTACCACCATAACAGCTACAAGAAAACAAAATTTGAGGGTAATGCTATCCAACGCTAGAAGTCTAAATGTCAAAATGCACTCCCTCCAACCACTCCTTAAAATGGAGAACATTGACATCAGTGCAGTGATCGAGACCTGGTTCAAGGCTCCGGAGAGCACCCCATCACTACCAGGATATAATTCATACCATACCTTTCGGCCCCTAAACCTGGACCAAAGCACTACAGGTGGTGGTGTTTCCATATTCATAAAGGATATGCACACCTCCAAACTAGCAGCGCAACATACCACATCAGAGATACTTCAGGTACAACTAATACTGGGTAAAACTGCAATCCTGGTTGTAGCCTGCTATAGATCCCCCCCATGTCCCAAGACTCCCACTCCACATTCCTAAATACACTGGAAAATAGTAGGGTGTAACCCAATACCCTTACACTGGGAGACTTTAACTACCCCTCCATTAACAGGGAAAATTACTCATGTACCAACACACTTGCTCAACGTTTTCTGGAATTCATTAATTCCAATGTCCTGGACCAACTCATTCTTACCTCCACCAGGGGTAGAAACATCCTTAACCTGGTCATTACTAACACGGGCAACCGTTGCTCTACACCAGTAATCAACTCCTCCCTGGTCAGATCTGATCACAAGCTGATCACCATGGATATGCACATCACACTCTCACCACCCCTAAAGGAAACCACCGCAAAAAACTTCTCCAAAGCCAATTTTGGATTTCTAAAAACAGAGGTGGCTAACTTCACGACACCCATGCAAATGGAAAGTAGGTGCATAACTGAAACATACACCACTGCACTGTATGAGCACATACACAAGTGCATGGAACAGGCCATACCAAACAGAACCAAGATGCTCTCCTCCAAAAAAGGAGGCCAATCTGGTGGTCTCCCACCATAAACAAACTCTACAACAGAAGGAAAAAACTGTTGCAGAAAAGGGTGAAGTCACAAGACTGGAAAAACTCCCTTGTCAGCCTCAGCAAAAAACTGAGATCCATCATCAAATCCTCTAAATCTAGCTACAAAAACAAAATTGCTGCAGATTCTAAAGACAACCACAAGGCATTCTATAGTTATGTCAAGAATCTACATGGCAATACTCAGATGTCTGACTTACACCACAATGACAATACATATACTGAACCAACTGATACTGCCAACATATTGGACGACAGGTTCAGTGCGAACTTTACCCCCCTTTCACCCCGTAAAGGGCCTATAACTATACCTGAGGAATGCTAAGTCCCTATTATCATGGCTAGACAGGTAAATACTGCACTGTCCAAAGCCAAGAATACAGCTTCCATGGGACCTGATAATATCCCTGGCTGTATTCTACATGAATTACAAAGTGAACTTGCACCACACCTGAGTACCTTGTTCAATCACAGTCTCATTTCAGGCTTTGTACCTACCAAATGGCACACTGCTATGGTCATCCCACTCCACAAAGGTGGAGCAACTACAGACCCTGGGAACTACCACCCCATTAGCCTGACGAGTGTGATATGTAAGGCTATGGAGCACATCATCTTGGACCTTATAAATAAGGACATAGGGAATCTCCAAACTCTGGCCCCACGCAGTTTGGATTTGTGAAAGGTAGGTCATGCCTGCTCAACCTGATGCACTTCTTCGAGTCTGTCACCAGAGCTGTGGATGAGGGCAAGGTAGTTCACACACCCTCCTAAATCTTGCCAAGGCCTTCGACACCATCCCTCACTCAGGAATCATAGATACTCACTAAACTAGGCATAAACCCCTATGTAATAAGATGGGATGCCAACTGGCTCACTGATAGAACCCACACTGTGAAAATAGTGGACTTCAAATCTGACTACCGACCAGTTACAAGTGGTATCCCACAGGGATAGGTCCTAGGTCCTCTCCTGTTTGCCATCTACTTCTCTGAAGTTCAAGCCAACACAAAGGGACTCTGGCTGACCAAGTTCACAGATGATTGCAAACTGGGAGCCATTATTGATTCTCCAACTGATGTAGACATTCTACAAAATGGCCTCACTGACACCAATGACTGGTGCCAGAACCATGGCTTTAAGCTCAATGCCAAAAAGTGCATTGCCATTCCCTTTGGGAAAAATTCGATGCCCATGAATTACCGCATAAGCGGTAGCCCACTAAACACCGAAGGTGTGATAGGAGACCTGGGGACACAGGTTAACAGCAACCTCTCCTTTGATAACCACATTGCCACTGTAGTCAGAAAGGCCTTCTATGTGGCACATCTCATTACAAAAGGTTTCTCATCCAGGAAGAAAGAGGTCATAATCCCTCTCTACTTGTCCCTCATTAGACCTATTAAAGAATACAATGCCTCATTTGGTATGTACCTCACTAGACACGTACAACAACTGAAAAGGCCAAAAAAATACCTCACTAGGAGGATCTTAGGCCTTAGACACATGCCCCATATGTTCAACAAAAGAAAAAAGAAGCTGCAGGTACTCCACAACAATCGAAGCCAACCAGTCACTGTTGTAATGAAACTGCTTTTATTACAGAAAAGTAAGCGCTTTCACATCTACTAGGGATGCTTCATCAGACTTTAACAAACACATTTCATTCAAACTGTTTAAATACACAGCATGTGATTCACTCAACCAATAAAATCTCACATTCAATAAAATCACATAATCAATTACCATGGTATCATTCATCAGTACAAATCATTATTAATGATAGGGTCAGTCTGAAACCCTTCCTTATTGATCGCCCTTTGACACACTAATGATTTTTGGAGGAGTCTTTGATGAGTAATATGTGTGTATATATATTTATTTCATTGATACAAGTGCATTTTTAGTCTATATTTACACATATATGGAAGTTTTGAATACTTTTAACTGTGGTTATATATATATATATATTTTTATATATATATATATATATATATATATATATTTTATATATATATATATATATATATATATATATATATATATATTTATATATAAATTTTAAAATAAATACTAGTATTTCTACATATAGGATGTATGTGTATATATATATATATCTAGATATATATATATATATATATATATATATATATATATATATATATATGTATGCATTTTTACTTAGAAATGTGTGTTTTATATTTATATTTATAAATGTCCATTGATTTGTACTGATGAATGATACCATGGTAATTGATTATGTGATTTTATTGAATGTGAGATTTTATTGGTTGAGTGAATCACATGCTGTGTATTTAAACAGTTTGAATGAAATGTGTTTGTTAAAGTCTGATGAAGCATCCCTAGTAGATGTGAAAGCGCTTACTTTTCTGTAATAAAAGCAGTTTCATTACAACAGTGACTGGTTGGCTTCGATTGTTGTGGAGTACCTGCAGCTTCTTTTTTCTTTTGTTGAATATTTTGGCTTGGATACAGCAGGTACCTTACCCCTAGAGGATTTTTTTTGGTTTATACATGCCCCATATGGACAGACTCAAAAAACTCCAGCTATACTCTGTCTCTTATCTCCTACTTAGAGGCGATCTCTGCTTGATCTACAAAGCCATGTCTGACCCAGAGCTGCTAGATATGCTTCACCTAAAGAAATACCAATCCCTCAGTGCCACATGCTCCATGGATCTAAACCTCATTATCACAATAAACAGAACATGCTGGAGGGACAGGTTCCTAACCAAGGGACTTCCCATACTCTGGAACAAACTTCCCATTCACGTCAAGCAGAGCATTTCACTGGCCCTCTTTAAGAGAAGTCTTGATGAGTGGATGGGCAATAGGAAGTTCATCTCAGGGATCACTTTAGTGGCCTTGCTTGACAGGGGCATTGGGAACTAAATTGGGTACCATGATGCCAGGGAATCTTCTTGGGCTAGGCTTATATAAGCTCCAGGGCCATTAGCCTAGTACACACCGATGAACAAGTGATCGCAAAATAAAAAAGTACAGTTGTGTACACTTACCGTAAATGTAGATGTTTGAGTGTATTCACTGTTGCAGTCATCACATTTGGGTTATCCCTGCCAGGGTAGCCCTCAGCCGGCCCGAATACCAGAGGCTTAGTATTTCTGCGTCAGTTGCTGTCGCTTCAGGACTGATGTCAGATCGTCAGTAGTATAAAGTAAGGCAGCCAACGCCATTACATCAGTTTTTCTTGCCCTAACTGTCAGGATCCCCCAATGGTAAGTGTACACATCTATACTATGTTCTTTGTGTTTCACTCTTGCCGTCATCACATTTGGGCTAATTCCCAAAGCTGAGCAAAAGGGTGGAGGCAGTCAAGGAAACTAGGGGCTGGCTAGGATGCCCTGCAAGACTGCAGAGGCAAATCCTGCCCTGGATTTGGAGAAGATAGGCAGGTGGTAGTGTTTGGTGAAAATGTGAACAGATGTCCAGGTGGCAGCCTCCAGGATGTCCCTGGTGGGGACTCCTCTGAGGAAAGCTGCAGAGGTGGAGGCTGCTCTGGTGAAGTGAGTCATCACCCCCTTAGGGGGAGACTTTCCATGTTGCTTGTAACAGAAATGGATGCAGTGTGCTATCCATTTGGAAATTGTTTGGAGATGGCTTCGCCCTCTGCCCCTGCAGCAAAGCTAACCAGCAATTGATCAGACTTTCTGAAGGATTTAGTCCTGTCTAGATATAATCTGAGCTGTCGGTGCACATGTAGAGCGTGCAGGATCCTTTCCCCCTTGTTCTGTAGGTTAGGGAAAAAGGTTGGCAAATGAATGAATTGCCTGAGAGCCACACTGGACACCACTTTGGACATGAAGGATGGGTTAGTCCTGAGGGAAACCCTGTCAGCATGGAAGATGATGAAGGGCTCCACAGCCACGAGTGCTTGTAGCTCTGAGACCCTTTTGGCTGAAGTGATGGCCAGAAGGAAAGCTGTCTTCCAGGAGAGAAATTTTAGCTCTGCTGAAGATGCTGGTTTGAAGGGGTGCAGGGTGAGCTTTTCCAATACAAAGTTAAGGTCCCAAGCTGGGGTTGGTGCTCTTCTGAGTGACTTCAAGTTGCTAGCCCCTCTTAGGAATTGTTTGATCAGAAGGTGTGAGAAAAGGGGCTGGTCAGTGGGAAAATGAGCAGAGATAGCAGAGGCATGAATTTTGATAGAGGAAAAAAAGAGACCACTGTGTAGCAGGTCAGCTAAGTAATCCAGAATGAGAGGGAGGGAGGGCAGTGCTGTATCGGCTCCCTTAGCCTGAATCCATGTGCAGAACCTTTTCCATTTGTCAGCATAAGACTTTCTAGTACTAGGGTGTCTGGCCTCATGTATAACATCTAGAACCTGTTAACTGAGGTTGGCAGATTGATCGGTGGTTAGGGAATAAGCCAGGCTGCCAAACTGAGGATCTGCAATTGGGGATGCATGAATTCTCCTTCCCTCTGGGTCAGGAGGGTTGGGGTCTGAGTGAGATGCCATGGTGGCAGTGGAGACAGGCTGTGCAGCAATGAGTACCAGTGCTGGTGAGGCCAGTCTGGAGCAATAAGAATTGTACTTGGTTTTTCCCCCCTTATCTTGAGCAGTACCCTGGGGATGAGAGGTAGTGCAGGAAAGGCATAGACCAATAGATTGACCCAGGGGAAGGGCAGGGCATCCACTCCAAGTCATGCAGTGATGCTCCCTGGGGCAGAACTTGCTGAGCTGATGGTTGGTGTGAGAGGCAAAGAGGTCGACCTTCGGGTTGCTCCATTTCTAAGTTATTAGGGTGAAGGTTCTTTTGTCTAGCTGCCACTCATGTGGGTCCAGAAGATTACTGCTTAAGTGGTCTTCCAGAGAGTTTAGAGAACCTGGCAGGAATTGTGCTAACAGGTGGAGTTGCATGGCAGAGGCTGTGTGCCAAAGGGTCATGGCCAGCCTGAATAGTGGGTAGGAGTGAGTTCCTCCTTGCTTGTTGATGTACCGTATCACAGTGGTGTTGTCTGTTTTGATCAGGAGAGCCCCTGGGGAGAGAAGGGGCTTGAAAGCTGTCAAGGCGTGCTGGACAGCTATCATGTCTTTTTGGTTGATGTGCAGATGGATTTGCTGTAGGCTCCATTGGCCCTGTATGCACCTGCCGTCCAGGTGTGCACCCCAGGCATAGTCTGATGCAACTGTGGTGAGGGTCTGTGTGGCTGGGGGTGGTGAGAAGGGTAGTCCCCTGTTGTGGGAGCAAGTTGCTGCCCATCAAAGAAAATCTTATCTGAGGTGCAAGGTATATTGAGTATAAGAGTTTCCAGGTTTTGAGAGTGTTGACACCAAAGGCTTTTTAGGTACCATTGAAGTTTCCTCATATGCAGTCTGCCATATGGAATGAGTAGAATGCAAGATGCCATGAGCCCCACAGCTTGCAGGACTTTCCTTGCAGATAACTGGGGTCTGGTGGCTAATTGAGAGAATTAGGCTGTCAGGTAAATTTGCTTCTCTGGTGTAAGGAATGCCATCTGGGATGCTGTGTCCAGGCTTGCTCCCAGGAATATAATCTTTTGGGTGGGTACTTGTTTGGATTTCTTTTTATTGATTATGTACTCCAGGGAGGTCAGTAGGGATTTTACAAAGGCCAGGTGCTTAAGCAGCTTTTCCTGGCTATCTGCCTGAATTAGGCAGTTGTCTAAGTATGGATACATTTGCATATTCCTTTGTCTGCAAAAGGCAATGGCCAGAGCCAGACATTTTGTGAAAACTCTGGGAGCAGTAGATAAGCCAAAGGGAAGTGCAGAGAACTGAAAGTGCAGAGAACCTGCCCTGAAACACAGATATTTCCTGCATGATTCCCTGATAGGAATGTGGAGGGAGGCATCTTTTAGGTCTAGGGTGGCTAGCCAAGCATCCTTGGAGCACATGGGTAGCAGCTGCTTGAGGGTGACCATTTTGAATTTTGGTATCACCAGGAAGGTGTTTAGAATGGATAAATCGAGGATGGGGCGCCAGGTGCCCTCTTTTCTGGGTACCAGAAAAAGTCTGGAATAGAAACCTTGGCCTTTTTGTTCTGTAGGAACTTGCTCTATTGCCCTCATAGAGAGCAGGGAAAGGACTTACTTTTGAGTCTCTGCTCACTGGTTTGGAGGTAGAGCTGGGAACTCTTTTGGAGTTGGAAGGGTAGGGAATTTGTAACCCTGGGACACTATGTTGAGGACCCAGTGGTCATTGGTAATGGTGACCCAGGTGCTTGCGTGAAAGAAGAGTTTTCCTCCTAGGGGTAAAGAGTCACTGTGAGTTCTTACCATGAGGGGGTGGCTTAGAATTCCCTGTTTTTGAAGTGGAGGAAGTCCATTGTTTTGATCTCTGCATTCCCTGTGGCTGCTGTCTGGGGGGGTCTGCTTTCACAGGGTCTGGGCTGAACTGACCTGGTGGGAGCAGGAAAGGACCAGTGCTTGGAGGGGCAATGCCTGCTTAACCTGTGTGGCAGGATCTGTAAGAAATCCTTAACTCTCTGCATAGATTTAGCTTTTTCTCCCATCTTTTTTAAGACCTGTTCTGCCTTAGTGCCAAATAAGTTGTCTGTGCAAGGGTGCATCCAACAATTTAGATTTAACATGGTCTAGCAAGGGTTATTCCTTAAGCCATGCATGTCTTCTATGGACAGAACCGGTAACTGCTGCCCTGCAAGAAGCTTCTAGGGTTTCAAACCCACAGTGCAATGTGTGTTTAGTTACTTGACTTGCAGAATGCATTAACTCTTGTAACTCTTTAGATTCTACACAAGCAGGAAAGGAAGACACTTTTTGTTTGAGGAGTTCCAGGGTATGTTGCTGAAATTTTAGCATATGGAACTGGCAATTTAGTGCTCTGACAGCAAGAGTAGCTGAGCTGTATACTTTTTTACCCCATCTGTCTAGTGCTCAGGAATCCCTGTCTGAGGGGGTGGGATTCTAAGCAGAGGTTGCTTTACTTCCTTTAGGCCCTTGAGAAATTACCTCAGGGTCAGCAGTAGGAGTTTTAAAAAGAAAGTTGTATGAGTCAGGGACTCTGTAATACCTGTCTGGTTTTCTGGGTGCAGGAGGGAGGGTGTCAGGAGTCAAACTGGATTCCAGGAAAACATCCTCCACAACATCCAGGACTAGGGGGATGGCCAGGCGTCTGTGCTGTGGAATATCCAAGAATTCCCTGAGTCTCTTTTTAGACTGAGGGAAGTCCTGACATTCCCATTGGAAATGCTTCCTTAAGGTATGAAGGGTTTCCCGAAAGGAAAAGTCCTCAGGGGGAGAGGCTGAAGGAATGGAGTCCTCTGCATCAGAATCCTCATAAGCAGAGAGGGCTGGCATGTCTTCATATTCAGCTGCATCAGAGTCATCAGACTCCTGTTAAGACAAAACTACTGGGGGCAGATCTCTTTTTCTTTTGGAAGGGGTAGCTTGGCTTCCCCTGATCAGCATGATAAGGTATTCCGCCATTTTAAGCATTTGAGACTGAGGCAAGGAAGTAGGTGCCTGATGGGTTGTCGGTTTCTTGGGTGTGGTCCGTACCCTGGGCCTTAGAAACTTGGTAGTTTTTGAAAAAATGGTAGATGCAAAAGAAGTCATCGGTTTGTGTTGAGAATTGGTAGTGCAAAGTACTTCCTCAGAAGCTGGTGCCTGCTCAGTGGCTCTGGACCCATCCAAGGGAGAGACAACCACAGGATTCTTAGTCAAAGAAGAGTTTTGCGGCATACAGAACTCTGAAAGGGTCTTGGTGGTAGCCTGTGAATCTTCAGAAGCAGGCATCAGGGGGTGCGAAAGCACCTCACTGAGGACCGGAGAACTGACGACTAGCTTAATGGAAGCATCGTCAGTAAGTTTGGACCTGTGCTGTCTCTGTCTTTATCTTTTAAGTTTTTTTCAGAAGATCTGCTATCGGATGGCTTATGAAGCCATATCAGAATACGAGGACTGTAAGCAAAAATATCTAGCTACAATAAGGGCCTGAAGACGTATAGTTCTGGCACTGAATAAAGCACAAAAGTGACAGCGGAGGACATTGTGGTCTGGGCCTAAGCAAGTGACGCAGTAAGAATGAAAGTCTCGGTGTAGTATTTGCTTTCCACAGGCAAGACACTTGTTAACTTTTTCTGACATCGGTTAGTGCAAGAAAAAAGGATCCCAATGGGGTACTTAGCTTTAGAAGACTTCAGCTTAAATTTGGAAGATGAAATTCAGGTAGCAGCTGACCGGCACTCGTGCAAACTGCTTCTGTTTCAGGCTCCATGGCAAGAAGGACTGATGTAATGGCGTCGGCTGCCTTACTTTATACTACTGATGACCTGACGTCAGTCCTGAAGCAACAGCAACTGACGCAGAAATACTAAGCCTCTGGTATTCGGGCTGGCCAAGGGCTACCCTGGCAGGATGACCCAAATGTAATGACTGCAACAGTGAAATATGAAGAATATCAATAGTTTTCTTTTGTGATCAGTTAATCAAAACCTTACCAGTAACTTCATACACACTGGTGTGGTAGCATTTCAGAAAAGGTTATTCTAAGGTAAACAAACACAAAAGTGGCCCCTGACAAGGTAAAGACATTGACAACAAGAAAAACGTACAAAACATACAAAATGTATTTACAGGTTTATTGCTTTAATCCTCATAAGTATAAATGGACTTCATCAGAACCTTCTGTATTTGTTTATTAGTTATTCTTGGTCTCCGTGGGCTGTAGCTCATCTGGGATTACAAGTTTTATTCTAATTCGGTTTATGAGCAGGGTTACAGTTAAGGTTAGCCCTCAATAGTAAGGTGTTGCCTTAGAAAAACCCTTCCCATAACAAGACACACAGACTGACAAACTTAGAACAATAAATCTTTCCCTTTTTACAGCTGTTTCTCTAATCCTAAAGTGCAAAGACACACACACACACACACGCACACACACACACACACACACACACACACACACACACACACACACACACACACACACACATCCCTAACAGCAGCCTCCCATCTGTCTTGACTCATGTGTGCTGCTAACCTAAACCCTAACCCTGCCACTAAATGGCCAACTCTACAAATTACCTTATGAAAAGACATTTCCCTAACAGTATCACTACTCAGATAAAATGTATCTGGTGTTACTGTTAAGGCTTTTCTCTTTAAATGACCAATTGGAAAAAGGAGAACATTTGCTATCTTTTTTTCAATGTAGAGTAGATAATTTATTTGCTTGATGAAAGTGTCAATATGCAGAAACTGATGTAATTATTGGCAAAGTTTCTGCATATTGATTTATTTACATGTCTTCAGATATAGTATAATATTTATCATTGACTCTGAGAGTGGGGTGTGGCAGAAAATGGTCCGAAAAGGACCAATTCATTCACTTTCTTAACAGAAACAAAAAAATAAAATAGAAACACTAATATTTCAAACCTCTCCTTCAAATCTTCTTCTTCTTTTGGCTTTTACTGGTTAGGGGGTCACCACAACAGAACAACAGTCCGCAGAATGAATGGCAGTGGCGTTTTACGGTGTCGAGTTGCCAGCCTGGCACCCACCCTTCCACAGAAGGCACACATATGCACACACTCACACTTAGGGTCAATTTAGAGAGTCAAATCCACCTACAGCATGTCTTTGGGATGTGGGAGGAAACCAGAGCACCCGGAGGAAACCCAAACGACCACAGGGAGGACATGCAGACTACGCACAGAAGGTACCCCAGCCGAGGATCAAACTGGAGAACCTTTTGCTGTGAAGTGGCAACACTAACTGCACAACCATGGCCACCCTCAAACCTCTCCTTCAAATAATGCTTCTTAATAGCTAATGGGAAGATTTAAACCATAAAACAGCAGATGAGATGAAGTACTTTGAAGCTTCACAGTTCAGTGAGCCATTTATGCAAAAATGAACACTAGGAAACACTTGATGCCAGTTGTCTGTTAAAGTACTTGGTACAGATTAATATATGGGCCCACTATAGTTTCACTAGGTATGTGCTCAGATTCTCCTTCTGTAGATATCCTTGCAGATGGACAGAATGGCCTGAACAACATGTGGTTTAGTTTTATTGTGTGACTTAAAAACAGCTGCTGCATTGTACATTCAGTGACCAACTTAAAAATAAGCTCTAAAAGTAAAGTAAATATTTCTCAGTTCATCTAACAGTCACTAACATCTTATTTCATCATCATTTAGTAACAGCCAGAAACTCCATAACCTATTCAACCCTTATTTGAAGTTGTGTTGAAGCTATTTCTTAGTTTCTTCCATTCATCCATCTGCATGTGCCATGCCTACATTTATCATGTTTAAGTTTTATCCAGTGCTTTCGTACCTTCAGTAAGTGTTTGAAATGCTTATAGTTCCAAACCCACAGAGACACAATAGATACTCTGATCCCGGGCCAATGGACCAGATAGTATGAAAGGAAAACCTTTTTTGAAGTACCCCACTTTTGACATCACCCTTTTCCCCTTGAACCCCATCTGTTCTCTTCTCATAGCGGCAATAAGATCCTGACACATTCCTTTGAGATGGGTGGGGGCTTCCCTCATCAAAAGATTAGGCCAACAAACTTTAAAAGTTTCATATTCTCTTCTGAACAGTTTTTAAGCTTTATTATGTTTTTCTTATCCATTTAACCTGGTCAGATAAACTGTTCTGTTCATCAGATGTGACAAATAAGTTTCTTGATTATTTCACCAATTTGTATTTATAGATTCACAAAGAAGATTCTGAAATGAGCTCTCATGAATAATGAGATAACCGGTTGCACTGTTGTAAGACAGAAGATGGCTTAGTGAAGCTACCCCTTGCTCAATGACCAGCTGCACACACCAATCAGATGATCAATCTGGGCATATGCAAACATCCATCAAATGATCAAGCTGCACATGTGCAAACACCGATCATATTATCAAGCTGAGCAAATGCACACACCAGTCAGATGATAAAGCTGCACACATGCACACACCCATCAGATGATCAAGCTGGGCATGTGCACACACCAATCAGATGATCAAGCTGGGCATGTGGCTTGAGAACCAGTAAAGCATACAGTAAGGTACAATATTCTAGTCTAAAATGCATTATTTATTTAGTTATTTACTTTATTTAACATTTCGTTACCAGGAATGTCCAACTGGGACAGAGTCCATTTTCAGCAGAGACCCAGGGAGAAATGCTCCAGATGCATGCCCTTAGACTGTGGGAGGAAACCTGAGCACCTGGAGGAAATCCACACAAATGCAAGGAGGACATGCAGACTCCGCACAGAAGGCACCCCAGCTGATAATCAAACCAGAGAACCTCTTGCTGTGAGGCAACAATGCTACCGCTGCACCACTGCGCCATCCATAACTGCCATCCACCCACTCGATAGGCCTAAATCTAATATGCGACATCAACAAAACCTGCTGGAGAGACAGGTTTATCTCCCAGAGGCTGCCCCATCTCTGGAAAAGACTTCCCATACATATCAAACAGAGTACCTCGCTAACCCTCATCAAGCCCAACCATAATGAGTGGATGGGAAACCACAAATTTGTCCAAGGGGGTTCCGCCTTTGTCCCTCATTGACAGGGGCAAAACACACGACTTAATAGCACTCATTCCTCATAAGCCCCGCCCATTCATTCAGTTTTTTTTTGGGGGGGGGGTCATTTTTACCAGTCATTACTCTTCAATGAGTTCATTTCAGACACATCCGTGGGAATAAAGAACAGAACCATCCTCTTTACTGAATATAAAATGTTAGGTACAGCCCTGAAGTATGAGAGGAAAAGTCTAGGAAAGGATTTGAAAAGGTTACCCAAGCAGGAAGAAAGGTGGAATTTGAGGTTTAATACAAACAAACACAGAAATGCAAAGTGTTGCATTCAGGCCACATCATCCCAAGTGTGTGTGTGTGTGTGTGTGTGTGTGTGTGTGTGTGTGTGTGTGTGTGTTGGGGGGGGTACATGCAATGACAAGTAGAACAGGAAGTGCATCTTGGGATGTTGATCACAAAAAGACAATCAGCCAGAACAAACTGAGAGGGCGACGAGAGAAATGTGGCAGCAAACAGAACGCTGGGGGGTATCCCATGAGAGCAGACCTTACAAGCAAAGATGTTACACTGCCACTTTATCTGCATTTGGTCTGACGACACCTTAAAGGCTGTGTGCAGTGTTTTAGGTCATACTAGAGGACATCAGGATGCTGGAAGTAACTGATAAGAAAACAACCACTAGGATGATGCATGGCAAGAAGAGGAAAATTTAGGATTATAATCCAATGTCAATATATAAATAAATTAAATAAATAAATACATTAGAGAAGCTGCGGCTCCTCTCAGCAGAAACTAAAACAGATGGCAGCCATGGCATGGATACACAAGACCTTGTAAGACAGATGTGATAACAAGAAAGACAAAGAGAGTGGAGCAGAGACTGCAGATTGCAGGCACTGGCTATTTCCTAGTTATACAATCTAAATTACTTATTCTAGTCTAACCCCGTCCCAATTCCAAAAGTGACTTACTACTGTGTAAGCTTGCTTTATAAATAGGTCTTACACCAGAGTAAGTCACTTTCACTGAGAGAAGTCTTTGGAATCTGGCCCAATATGTTCACCCTGAAAGTGGTATGTGGGTGAAATAAGCTAGCAGTTCAATAATTGGAAAAAAGAGAATATAAAAGAAATTGCTAAACATTCCAGGAAATGATAAATATACTCTTAGCTGTATAATTCAGAGGGTACTAATTACTTTAAGCTAGATCTCTAACTGCTTAGTTTGTGTCATCAAGCCACACTATTTTTATTGGCTGCAGTTACTAAACGTTTGTAAAGCTGAACACAGTTACCGCACTGTAGCTGTTCTGTAGTAAAATACTCAATTACCTGTAGTTTTAGACACAGTTTTGTTGAATTGATTTGTAAGATTAATGTTAACTGGGCAATGAAAAAAAAAAAAACAATTACACATTGCTGCAGTGCATTTGCACCACAAAAAGCTTCTGGCAACCTCACACGTGAATACGTGTGCATTGCTATGTATGCACTTACATACGCATTTGATTACAAAACACATGTGACCATAATCACTCAGTAGTTTGTTTTCATAAGCAAAATAAAATTAAGCAACCATACAGTGGAATTTTATGGCATTCTGCATTGCATCTAAAGTCTTATTTGGCCTTATATTACTGTTTGTGTAATCAATGTGACCCAACAGACTGTTGGAAAGCATGGATCAACTGTTCAGGCCTTTGCACCATTTAAAATAATAGTTACTGCTCAATGTCCCATAATCCACTGCCCATAAGGTGTGGTATATTACAGTTGTTGGGAATAACATGTTCCAATACAGGCTGTAGCTGACTGTGCTGACAGAGGAAACCTGCGTAATATCTGTACTGCAACATTACTGGATTCAACTGAAAACATTTAAAAAATGCACAATAGCCATCTTAAAATGCTGTCTGTATGCCTATTCCTGTCTAATTCTACATTTGTTCTTAACTTTTATTACATATACTTCTGTTCCCTTGGAAGGCTGTTATCCAGCACCCTGAGATCAGGGAATCTCTATCAAACTTCTGTGAAACAGTATCTATCTATAACTGGTCTTTCATGTATGCAAGTAAACCAATGGTAGCATTTATAGTCCTAAACTAATACATGTCCATATGAACTTACAGGATTCAAGCCAAGTCCTCCCCCTCCAAGGAGAGGAACCAACTCTGCTGGCACAGCTACTGGTTTAGGGCATGGTGTGGGTTCTGATATGACCATGGCATTTGTTGTGTGCGCTGTCTGCTTCACCAGAGCCATGACTCTCTCAGGTAATTTGGTTGGATGAGAACACGACTGTTGCCACAGTTGCAGTTTCTGGCCCAACATGTCTTTCACCTGTGAGGAGGAGAAGAAGAAGTTAGTATATGTTTAGTGGAGAATGGGCTGTTGATGCATAACTCTATGGGAAATGAGGAGTCTGTGTCTGTCTTTGATTAATCCTATGAGTTATCCCTCTTTGTTGCTGTTTGCAGTCTGTTGCTCCACAGGTAATCACTTGCAGGACTATCATTCAATTAAAGCTGTGCAGTACTTCATTTTCTGTCTTTGACTACAAGTTTCAAAGAGTCACTGCCACTTTTTGGGCCCCTACCTTCATCAGATTATCACCATGTTTCCCTTAGACAGCCTGATCACTTATTGTGTTATTGCCACACTCCAGTTGCTGCCATCTATGTTACTGGGCTCTGTATCTCCCTCTAAAACTCATTGTGTTTTACTGGATTAACCAGATTTGAGCCATTGTAACATCAAAGATCTTGTACTTGTCTGTGGATCAACTGTATACAATTAAAATGCAGCATCTCTTTCTGGAGTAACTGTTCACTGTGGCTAAAAGGCGATTGTGTTTGGGGTCACTTTTCCTGTGCCTTAACACCTAGAATGGCTAAAAAACTGTACCCAACAGTCTGCTCCTGTACTGGAAAACTTATATAGCATATGCCGGCAAGTCTGCACTATAGACCTCGGCCCCACTGCTTCCTAGGAATCTGCTATACAGCTCTAGAGGAGTCTATGGCACATTAAAAATAAACAGGCTTATAATAAAGAGTTAAAATGCTAAAACACAACTAAACAAGACTGAATAATTACAATCAAATAGAAAATGATTAGTACAAAGACTGCATCAATGGATTTAAATACATTCTAAAACAAACAAAATGTTTAGGCCCTCTGAAGTGGAGTCTTCATCTCTTAAGCACATTCCAGCAAAAGTAACAAAATCCACAGAAATGGGGAAGGTAGACAAATCTAATGTCTCACACTGAGGTCAGGGAATGCCTATACTTTCTCTTGTGATGATCTGAGGTGCCTGATGGAAATGTCACTTGAGCATCAAACCCTGCATCTTGTGTCTGTAAAGTAAACACCTTACCCATTATGCCAACTGCCAACCCCGCAATGATACTCAAGGATAAAGCCTTTAAAAACTGACATCACTATGACATGCAGCCTGTGCAAATCACTTTTGCTGCTGCTTAAGGAGGACAAGGCCTGGATCACTAAGGCTGGGGTACAGTGCACTGCAGTAATCCAGTTAGGTGGGTACCACCACCACATGTATTACAGTAACCTACATTGCAGTAATCCAGCTAGGTAGGCACCACTACTACATGTATTACAGAAGGCACCAGTACTACATGTATTACAGTAACCTACACTGCAGTATTCCAGCTAGGTAGACACCACTACTACATGTATTACAGCAATCAAGTGCATTGATGGAATTAAATGGATAATCTAGGAGATGTGCTTTACATGAAAATATGATGACTTAAGACCTGCTTGCACCTGGCCCTTCAGTGTCAGCAAGGTGTCAGTCATAGTACTCCCATTTTAGACACACACACACACACACACACACACACACACACACACACACACACACACACACACACACACGCACACAGGAAACAAACTCTATGGAAGGAGACAACAGAGAGCCTGATAACGTACAACGACATGTGCCAACATCACTTCAGTGTTCCAAGGGTTAAGCTGGCGACAACTACCTTCCATCAAAAATTGGGTAGCCTTCAGTATTCTACAACTGAATAAAAATCAAACGCATACTACTAAAGAAAGGCGAGGGAAAGATGACAACCAGCAGTGTGTCTATTATGCTGAATATCTCAACCTTTTTATAATATCCATTAAAGGCAGGATTGGCAAGTGTCAAAGCATGTGGTAGTGACTTACAAGAGTTCAACCACAGTAAGTGCACAGTCAAGTGATATGGCATGATCTGCAATGTTAAATCTTCTTGAGAAATGAAGTAGGACCAAAACTGGACATAATGTTGGTGAAGAAGGTCGTGGCTTCTATTCACACACCATTTCATACATTCACTTTAGGAGGTTTTAGAGCAGTGACAGTGCAATGCAGCATATAGGGGTGGGGGATGTTGCACTTCTAGGGGAGGGGGGGGTGCTGCACTTCTAGGGGTGGGGGATGCTGCACTTCTGAGTGTGCCATCCTTTGTTTGCGATGATAAACTGAGGCCGCATCTGTGTGAGTTGGCAGAACCTCATAGGTTCATAGGTATATACTAGGCTAATGACCACCAAGAGCTTTATAAGCCTAGCTGCACAACCCAACCCAAATGTCTCTCCATGTAACATAGGAATCTAGTTGTAGGTGTATGTTAGTTAGGAGGTTACCAACGGTTTAGTGGGGTGGTATGTTATTTGGGGAATATTTCATGTCAGCTTCTGTCTATCAGAGACATAGGGGCCAGACCGGGAGTGAATTTTCAATTTCCTATCCAATGGTCAAGGTTACGTTTACAAGTGAATGTCAAAGATATAACAATAGGGGGAAAGCCTGGACCCCTGGCCAAATTTCCCCAAGTCAGCATGAATACCACCTCTGATTTCTCCTGAAAAGAGGCCTTTGGCCAAGTAGAGCATAACCGATGAGTAAAGTGTAAATAAAATCAATAAATTAAAACAAAATAAGCTCTGATCTGTCATGACCAAGAGTTCACTCACTAAAGAGCGGCCTCAGTACCACATAGCGATCTAACAGAAATATGGATCTAAGAATGCAGTACCACATAGCGATCTAACAGAAATATGGATCTAAGAATGCAGTACCACACAGCGATCTAACAGAAATATGGATTTCAGAACACATGAAAACTAAAACACATTTAGGTGTAGATGAACTACTTTATCACTACTCTTACTTATAAAAATAAGGTTTGACACTGGGTAGTGTAATATGCGATACACACACACACACACACACACACACACACACACAGTACTACACAACAACCTCTGGACACAACTTTAAGTTCAGTGAACTTTATTTAC
Source organism: Protopterus annectens (assembly GCF_019279795.1). Classification (NCBI taxonomy): domain Eukaryota; kingdom Metazoa; phylum Chordata; order Ceratodontiformes; family Protopteridae; genus Protopterus; species Protopterus annectens. Next base: position 1,013,850,770 of record NC_056726.1, on the reverse strand, counting down.
AATAAAGAATAAAGGTAAAAAAAAATAATTCAGCAGTCAGAAGTATATTAACAACAAAGTGTTACATTTCTAGCTTCTTCTGGTTGGGTCAGGCTGAAGTGTATAATGTACATAAAATTCTAGGTAATCCTTGCACACAGTACAGTACACTTAAATGTCACTTTCTGTGACTCTACAAGGTCTCTTCCAGTCAATTTACTGGCTAATATATTCAAAGAAGCCTTAATCTTAGCCATATAACTTGTGCCAGGGTGAGGCAAATCTCTCTTTTGTGCTGGGGTACAGCCCTCTCTTTTAACATCACCACTGCAGGAATTTCAGTTGTGTTCACTCTGTCAAAATGTCTGGTATATACATTCTAGCTCAAATATTCCACTTTTCACAGTGTAAAAAACACATGTTCAAACAAAATATTATATAGCAAAGTAGCATTTTCTTACAACAAAAGTAGTATTTAACAACTTTTAATGTCACTTTATTATTTACTGCATTCACTATGCTGCAGTAACCCCCCTTCTAGCACAGAACCTCAAGTTCTTTACCTGGTTAGGTCCTGTGTCTGCATCTAAAGTTGAAAGGTTGCAAGGTCAAAGTCTATCTGACTATTGACATCTTTCTGTTTGTGCAGCCATTACAAGGGTGCATGACCAGTGACTAATATGAAACTACAAGCTAAAAGACAGTACTGCAGTGAAGTAAGTGCCCATTTATTGGGAAGCAGTCTCAGTCAGTGGCAAAGCAAAAGCTTTCTTCAATGTTCAACTAAAACAACAGAGTGGGTGTTGTTCCCCACCTATTCCTGAGAAAACTTTATTACCCTACTTCAGCCAAATCTGTGCAGATGATAAAAGGCTTTTCCAAGTCAGGGAGCAATTAATACCGTCTCTGACCTCAAATGCTGTTCAGTCAATTAAAAGCCTCATCTGCCACTAAGGGCTATCTCACCAAGATGGGGACTTTACCTTTTATAGCATCTGTCAGAAGAGATGGCATGGTAAAAAAATAAATGGGTAGAAATGTTCTGTTGTGTCTTTTCAGCACTAGGAGTGCCTTTCAGTGAAATTTAGTGCTGGATATTGGCCAAATCTTATCAGCTTCTCTAACCTTCTGAAGGTTACTCACGTTGAGATTTTAGAGCTTCATACATTCACTTAGGACCTCCCAATAACTCCTAGTTTAATCATTTTTCTCAGTACTTCTCATCTTAAATGTAATGATACAGTCCCCCTTCCCCCCCTTTCTAATATTTCTATACTTAAGCTGCCTCTTCTTTTCATTATTTTAATCGCTAGAAATTGCAGGTAATATTACAGTATCTTTTGCAATGTTACATCTCTCTTTTTGCTATGTACAAGCCTGTGTTTATTTGTAATGAATGTTCATCACTCTATATACTCATGCAAGCTTATGTACATTCTCTGTTTCTAAATGATGTTTATTGTATGTATGTATGTTGTTGTTCTTCTTCTTTCAGCTTTTCCCGGTTAGGGGTAGCCACAGCGGAACTCCGATCCGCTAATGATTGGCAGTAGATTTTTTACGGGTGCCGAGGTGCCAGCTCGACACCCAACCTTCAACGAAGCCACGCCCATTCTACGCATGTCTTTTGAACGCCACTCGACCGCGGGGAGGACATGCAGACTCCACACAGAAGGCACTCCAGCTGAGAATCGAACGGGAGAACCTCTTGCTGTGAGGCAACAACGCTACCGCTGCCCCACCACGGCTTATGTTTATGTATGTATGTATTTATTTAACATTTGTTAACCGGGAAAGTTCGACTTGGAACAAAGCCAATTTTCAGCTAAGGCCCAAGGAGAAAGGCTCCAGATTGTAAGCTATTGTAAATTTTTATTTCTCGCATGTATTATTTCTGATATTGTGTCACTGTATTTTATATACATGTGAAAAATGGTGTTAAATGTGAAGCGGAACACCACTGAAAAAAGGTCTTTATCCCAGTCAGACTATCTTGATAAACAAAGACAAATAAGTAAACAAAGAAATAGTTTTTTCACTTACTGCTTTTCTCTGAGAGTCTGGTACCCTACACAGCTTTAGGTTTGCCTTTTCCCTGGCACAGATTTAATATGATACTGAATTACATTTGTTATATCAGGTATCTAATAAAAAAAATCTTAGAAAGAACACTTTTACTTCTTGTTTCTTGGCCTTAGTCACACTGCAAAGACAGACCTCCCTGGTACTACACTACTGGCGGCCATCTTAAAACCCAGGCTGACTACAGATGATTCAACTTTCACCCATGTCTTATGTTTGCTCTGTGGTTCTCTTTCCAATTTGTTTTACTTTCTAGTTCATAACATTCATCTTCTGTACCATCCTCCCAGGAATTTATTTTCAGCAGAGGAGAATAACATTAGCACTTAATATTCTTGTTATAAATACTCTGCCTCTCTTGTGCCCTCTGTATATGTTTTTTAACTACTGGTGTAAACATTTTCAAGCTGTCTTTTAAGTTACAGTGTACTATTACACTTTAAAAGGGGTTTTCTCTTCTTACGAAGTCTACTTTACTTCTTCCAGGAAAAACTCTGGGATGTCTCAAACACAGTAAATCTGATGGGGCATCTCATGCATCCAACAAAAGATATGAAAGCAACTAAGCCCAATATTTATTATCTTGTTGTATGGCCTTTGTTAGCATAAATTTCAGAGTTTTATTAAAGCACTACACTACCTCCTCAGTTTTAGGATAGTTATTAGCTGTTTCCCTTAAAATATTGGCAAACCGGTACATTACCACAGAGATAAATGGGGATCCTTGGTACATGAGTATGTCTTTAGGTATCCCTGCCCAGCAGAAAAGTAACACTAGCTCTTCAGCTATTGACTTAGCAATGGCCTTTTATACTGGCAATAGTTCAGGAAATTTGGTAATATAGTTAAAATTCAGCAGAATGCATTGAAGCCATTACTAGGCTTTGTGCAAACGACTTTATCCAAGATAAATAAAGCCAGATTATTTCAGAAGAAATAGAAGACTCAGACTTATCTTTCTTTTTGTTTTTGTATGCGACCTGGTAATGGCAGTTTATTTGCTTAACTCCTCTGCATTTACTTGGTTTTGGCCTGCTGGGATCAGTATTAACAGGCAGTGCACCTGTGATCTGTATTAACAGGCAGTGCACCTGAGAACAGTATTCATAGACAGTGCACCTGAGATCAGTATTCACAGGCAGTGCACCTGAGATCAGTATTCATAGACAGTGCACCTGAGATCATTATTAACAGGCAGTGCACCTGAGATCTGTATTAACAGGCAGTGCACCTGATATCAGTATTAACAGGCTGTGCACCTGAGATCTGTATTAACAGGCACTGCACCTGAGAGCAATATTAACAGGCAGTGCACATGAGATCTGTATTAACAGGCAGTGCACCTGAGATCTGTATTAACCGGCAGTGCACCTGAGATCTGTATTCACAGGCAGTGCACCTGAGATCTGTATTCACAGGCAGTGCACCTGAGATCTGTATTAACAGGCGGTGCCTCTGAAAATTGTATTAACAGCCAGTCTTAGACCACTAGGTCGTGGTATTGGCAAACATCTCAAGGGCAGTAGACTCTGTTTTACAATGACCTATGCCAATGATAATGTTGTTATGACAGAAATTATCAAGCATAATTGGCATGTACTTACTGTAGACCCTACTACGGCTAATATAGTTGGAGAGACACCATGCTTTGTCTATAGAAATAGTCTGAATTTAAGACGACTTTTGCATAAAGACAAAGTTAAATATGCTGGAAATGTTACGAGTATAAGGGATCTGAGAATTGGTACCTTTCCCTGTGGACATTGCAATATGTGTAGTGTGATATCTAAGACACAGTTTTTCAGTCACCCTGCCTTGGATTTTAAGTTTTCTCCCAGGTTTAGTGCCACCTGCGACAGTAGTAATCTAGTATACCTTGCCAGCTGTAAGTGCTGTGATTGCTTCTATGTTGGCAAAACCTGTAGGAGGTTAAAGGATAGGATATACAATCTTTATGACATAAAGAACATGAATTTACAGAATGCTTTGGCAAAGCATATTGCTGTATACAATATGCATAGTTTCAATTTCATAGTTCTACAGTTTGTCAATCAGAATGAAAGAGGGGGTAATTTAAATAACCATCGTGAGTCTGTGGAGCTAAAATGGATACTTAGTCTACGTGCCCATATTCATCCAGGGCTAAATAATTATGTTAGTGCAAAACCTGCACTAGAGGCACAGCCCCTTAAATGAATAAATAAATAGGAAATCAACTTTAAGTTGATGGCTTCTATGCCTTGCACTTTAAAGCTTCTTATAGTTTTCATTGATTTTAATTGATCTTGTTTTAATTAATTAATTGAAGCTTGTTATTTTACTAACGGGCAGGACATGCTGTTATTTAAACTGAGTTGTTTGTTCCCTTTTTGAGATCCGATAAAGCATGACTTATTCACGTGAAAGCGCTTATCTTGTTGTCTTACTTACTTATTCATGAATAAAACTGGATTTAAGAGCCCTGGTGGTCCTACCGTGTTGTTTCTGCCTGATTATATTTTGTTTTCTGGGTGTGGACCTTTGGGCAGCAGTTTGCACTTTTACATTTATAACCAGGATTTTCTGAAGTCTAATAAAACATTTTTAAAGACTAAGCCTAAGTGCAGAGACAGAGCCCCAAACACATTGAATTGCATCTTAGCTGCATACTTGTTTTGTACAATGTAGTTAGAGTGTAAAATTAACAGCATAAGCTCTGCATAATGCAAACATTGACGTATTTGTCCCTAGTTTTATACCAGGACCTCTTTTGAAAATTTTTTCTTGCATAAACATATGCACTAAAATGGAATTGTGGTAAGGCCCTTCCTATTAACTGTCTAAACCAATTTTAATCTATTTCCTGGTCCCTCATCCCTGCCACCTCACTACCTCCGTTAATAATCAATTCCAGTTATTTTAACTACACTAACAGAATGGAATGAACCTGCTTTACAGAAATATTTGCTTCAGTGACATAACAGGTAGCACACTTGCCTTTGGTGCAGAAGGTCATGGGTACTATTCCCACATTAGGCAGATTAATTGCTAACCCTGCAGTGCAGCCTAAGGCGATACCAGTAACACACAAAGCATTACTTCTAGCATGGGCTCCAGCTACTGCAACAGACATGTACATTTTTTTAACTGGAATCGTTCCTGTCTTTTCATATTCAACACATAACTGCAAGTTTCTGAGCACCCGATTTTAATTATTTTATCTTCTGGAGTCCTTACAGCAGTTGTTAACTCCTGCTTGCTGCTGCCCTGTAGAGTGTTGCAGGGAGAGGATTGCAGCTTTTAAGTTCTTCAGTCAGTTTGACCAAAGACTTTAGTACATTTCTGATTAACTTAATGGATCTGTTGTGTTATGGCTGTTAAGCAAATGACAAGGATGGCTGGCAGCAGGATCGACCAATACATTGACCTCTGCTTATGCTTCAGAACCTGCTCCCACATAGAACTAATTTTTTTGTTCCAGAATGTTCCTAAGGAGAGGATTGATTTTTTAAACTACTTTCTCTCCAAAATCACTTGCCTATCCCCAGAGCTATTTATATCACAAAATCAAAAGGTAGGATTGGTTGTAGAACTTTTATTATTCACAGGTGTTTCACTCTTAAAGGGAGAATTAACTGTCCCTGTTTCTAGGGTGGGAGGTTGGCATAATGGTTAAGGTGTTTACCTTACAAACATAAGGTGCAGGGTTTGATTCTCACTTGGGGTAAAAGGCTAGACTGAAAATGGCCCACAAAGGCAGTTAGCCTAGTATTAATCTATGAACCTATGAACCTATACATGCTTACAGGCACATGCAAAATGACTTTGTATAACACACCTGTTGTCAATGCATGTTATTCTCTGTTACGTCTTTCTGAAAATGCAGCTTTGTTTACAAACAGTTCACCATTTGTAAGCATAATTCACCATGCCTGCCATTTTTTAAGACAGACAACTAAGTCTTGCAGAAAATATTATATAACTTATAATAGCATTAACTCATTTGCATAGTCTTTCATTCACATCTTACAATTAACTCACAACTAGTATTTTATATGTAGATCTCATTTCGGAATGTTGTATTTGGACTTTAATGTTTCAACTTTATGTGACACATGATATCAAAGATGATTTATTCTGAAAATGTTAAAATCTAAACATGCATTTTGAAAAGCAAAACAGTGGTCCAACTTTTGCATTTTGGATAGATTTCACAGATTTATTCTGGTAAACTACGCCACTATGTGTATTCATTTATTTTATTTGTTAACCGGGATAGAACACTCATTTCCATGGACATTTTTCACATAGCTTGGGAGTGCAGTTATGCAATGGAGCAAGCAGGAATCAAACTCTGGTCCACTGGAAACAGCTTGATAACAGCTCCTTAATCCCATTCACCAACAGCCAGGAAAAACACTAAACACAAACACAGAACAAAATCAGTAGTATGACTAATCTGAGTTGCTCACAAGCTGCTTCCTGAAATCAAGGATATAGGGTTTGAGTCCTTGTACCTCCGTTTGCCTGCAGTGTTATACCTAAGCAAGATACTTAACCAGACAGTACTCCTGAGGTGCACCCTAAAAGGGACACTTTGTCTAGTAATACCCAATTAATAAAAAGATAAAACCAAAGATACATCCAGTGCAAACTATAAATACTGTTCAACTACTCTGGTGCCTTGATGACATTTACCTTGGTGCACTTATGGCAAAGCTGACTTACGAAAGTATAACAATCTAAGTTTATATTAATATATGTTGCTAGTAGTGCCTGAAATTGTAGCCATTACTTTGTTTACAGTATACCATGAACATACAAAGAGATACAGTACTGTATCTGAGGGAGCGGGTGTTTTTGCTGAGTGTTGTTTATTCAACTGAGCATAGTGCTAAGGTTTTATCGCTAAAAGTCACTTTCAGTGAACATGTGATGTTGTACTTTTTCCACTGTCATGTGACAGTGGAGTTGATATATATACTTAGGAAGGTGAGTGTCTTTCCAACACGGAATGGTACAGGACACCTGCAAAAAAAATCTGTTGAAAATCCTGCAATGGTATGTAGTCCCAGCATGCTACACACCTCCCATAACTACAATGAACTGCACTAATGACATTATTCAACCAGAATCTGCATGAACACATAATGATAACATAACCAAAATTAAGGGTAAGTTCTTTACAAGAAGTGTTTATTAGAATACATAAAAACAAGAGAGAAACATGAACAAGATAAATATAAAAGTATTCCAATATGAAAAATGAACAAAGTAAATATGTGTAAATCAGCCTTGACCCATACCAAAAGACAAAAAGTAGGTAAAGAACAGTAGAAAATAGGAAATAAATGTGTTACATACAATATAATTATTATTCAAAATACTAAAAAAAGTGGAAAACAAACTGTACATTTTATATATATATATATATATATATATATATATATATATATATATATATATATATATATAAATTATAGAGAGAAAGACAAAGAAAGAGCCCCACACACACACACCACAGCTTCAGACTTCTCTATGGCCATCTCCCCAATACTTCCATCCTGGAAGGCAACCATGCTATGGCAACACTCAGTTTGCCCCACACAAGGGGAGAGTTCTGCGGTCAGGGAGGCCTCCAACACCTACATGCAGACTCTCAGAGTTCTCTCTATCTCCCACCTACAAGTGAGGTAGGTGAAGAACTGTCATACTGTGGTATCTCACACCTAGGTGAGGTACTGTCATACTGTGATTACCTGACACCTAGGTGAGGTACTGTCATACTTTGCCTGCCTGAAACCTAGGTGAGCAAGTGTCAAACTGTGGCCACTACACACCTAGGTGAGCAACTGTCATACTGTGATACCTCACGCTTAGGTGAGGTACTGTCATACTGTGGCTACCTGACACCTGGGTGAGGAACTGTCAAACTGTGGCTACCTGACACCTAGGTGAGAAACTGTCATACTGTGGCACCTCACACCTAGGTGTGCAACTGTCATACTGTGGCCAATTTTCTTTCACCCCACCCTCCCAGTGTTTTCACATTATGTCTACAGGCTGGGAAGACAATTAGAATGGCCTCTGGAGGACAGCCCTCCCTTTGTCCTAGGGCAACCATGCCTCCTCAGCTATCAATTTGGTGTTCATTCTGAGCCCCAGCCTCTACCAAAGCTCAATTAACAATCTTGCCACACTTGTAACACCCCCCAACTCCAGAATAAGCATGCCTATCATCCCTGCCAGCTCTGCTAGATGCCAGATCATTTACTCAAAATCCTGTTGCTTTGGACATACTCAGGTTTCTATCCTGCTACACGTCTACACATTTGAGAAACAGCCTTTCTAATGATGGAGACACAGGCAGGGGTTTTACAAACTGTGCTAACCTTTGAAAAGATTGACAGAAATATTAACAAAAGTTATTTATGGTATAAAGTGGAGCACACATCACCCCCCCTGTCCCCACCAGACATACCCCAAAGCATACCTGTCACCAGTCCTCTACCTGGTATCTCCAAACAGCAGGCCATAGCTGCACTCTCAATGGCCAAAAACACAGCTTCTATGGGACCAGATAACATCCCAGGTTGTCCACTAAATGGTCTAAAACAGGACCTAGTGGAACCACTTGGCACTCTCTTCAACAATAGTCGGAGTACTGGCTTTGTCCCAGCAGAGTGGAAAACAGCAACAGTAATTCCCTTGCACAAATGGGGTCCATCAACCAACCCTGGGAACTATAGACCCATAAGCCTAACCCAACCTTATCTACAAGGCCATGGAGAGAATCATTGTGGACCTTATCAACAAAGACATAGGTGACCTTCAAACTCTTAACCTGACCCAGTTTGGCTTCATTAAGGGTAGATCATGCTTATTAAACCTGGTGGACTTCTTTCAGAATGTCACTAAAACCCTGGATGAAGGCAAAACAGTACATACAGCCTATCTTGACTTAGCCAAGGTTTTTGATACAATCCCCCACTCAGGCATCATTGAGAAACTCACCCAGCTGGAAATTAACCCATATATCACTAGATGGGTAGCCATCTGGCTCACTGACAGAACGCATACAGTCAAAGTTGGGGATTCCACCTCTACAAGCAGACCAGTTACCAGTGGTGTACCACAAGGATCTGTGCTGGGCCCACTACTGTTTGGAATCTACTTCTCAGAAGTCCAGGTGAAAACAGATGGCCTGTGGCTGACCAAGTTTGCCAATAACTGCAAACTATTGAGTTTCCGAAAGATGTTGAAATGCTACAAATGATTGATGCCAAAGCCACGTACTTAAACTAAATGCAAAAAAATGTGTTGTCATTCCTTTCAGCAAAGGGGAAGTCCCTTCAAATTACAATGCCCCCCTTATCTCAAACCCTGTGGTGAGAGATTTGGGAACACAGTTTGATAGCAACCTTAACTTCGATCACCATGTGTACACAGTGGTAAGAAAGGCCTTCTATGTTGTACATCTCATAAATAAGTTGTACACATCCAGAGCTAAAGATGTTATAAGTCACCTGTACTCATCCCTCATCAGACCACAAATAAGGTACAACGCTCCCTTCTGTATGTACCTTATCAGACACCTGTGGCAGCTGGAGAGACCTCAGAGGTTTCTCACTAAGAAAATTCAAGGCCTTCAATACATGACCTACACGGACAGACTGTAGGTCCTGTCACTGTACTCTGCATCTTACAGGCTGCTGAGAGGTGACTTGTGCCTGGCCTACAGAGTAGTCTTGCACCCTGCCCTAATGGAAATGTTGCACATCCGCAAGTCAAATGGGACAAGTTTCACTCACTCTAGGGATCTTAACCTAACCTGCGACATTAGCAGGACATGCTAGAGACAGTTATGTCTCCCAGAGATTGCCAAACCCTCTGGAACAACTCCCAGTTCACATAAAACAGAGCTCCTCAATGACCCTATTTAAGCGTAACTTAGACAACCGGATGGGAGACTGTAAATTTACCCTGGGAATGTCACCTATGTCCTTCTTGGATAAGGGCGGTCAGGGTCGATTACAGACTCGCACCACAAATATTGCCCATACAACTTTACCAGTAAGGGAAGGAGGGTCTAATGTGTCTAGGCTTATAAAGGCCATAGGGCCAGCACCCTACTAACCTCCTATGAACCTTTTAATTGCAAGGTATATGTAATAACAGTAGTTGCAGTATATGTACTGCAACCTACAAAAAGGCAAACAAGCTGATTTAAGAGAAATGAAGTAATAGAAGTGACCTGAATACCTTGTCTGTATAAACTTTTAACCATTGTCCCTGACATAGTCATATTTAAATTCTATAGTTAGATATAATTTTATTTTTTTAAAAACTAATAATATTTTTGCTTTACTAAGATGAGTGTCCATGGAGCCAGGTCCTTTCTTACAGAAAACCTTTTTTGAAATAACCAGTGAGAAGCTTACAGCTGAGTGATATCTTTCTGAAAAGTGTATGGTATGTCTATATCCTGAGCTTATTTCTCAATAGGTGACTTTAACTTTCATTTAACAATCTGAAAGTCAATGTTAAACAAATGAATACATTTAAAAATGTTATTCTGGTTGTCTGAAGAATGTTTGTGTTAAAGGATGAAAGGAAGGTAATAACTTACAAAATGTACTCAGGTCTACGAAGAAACACAGTAACAGAAATAGTATGTCTATCACCTATTTTAAGTAGACATAACATTTTGTATAATACATTGAGATAGTTAAGTAGTTCTGTATCTTCCTTTTCTATAATGCAAATTAAAGGTTAGGCCTTGATCTAGAATTAATCACAAGTACTTTTGAATTGTAAAATTGCCTGGGAGGTGCCTGTATGTTCCTTTATAGATTCACTGTTTGCAGTAGAGATTCTTTTGGGAGTACTGAATAACATGACTGTGGTTGTCTGACTACTGACAGACAGTTTGTTGGTTAGAGGCCATTTCTACATCAGGTAATGGTCATTCCTGAGTGTTTTGCTCAATTCATGGGAGGATCTGTGGGATCTAATAAAGTAATAGCATCTGCATGCTGCTGTTAGTGTAGAAAGTCATGAGGTGGGTTGTTCATGAAAATACAGTACAGCAGCAAGCCTGTTAAAGAGACCTGAGGACACCCTCAGTAAAGGTGCATGTACCCATACTAGTGCTGAAGCACACAACCATAAATGTGCTGTTAGAAAGACAAGCTACCAAACCATTATATAACTTCATTGGAGATGCCAAAGTGAGATAAGAAAAAACATATCAAAGGGGCACCTTAAATGTAAAAATGTTCCAGAAAAATGTTGCTTTTATTAGTATAACACTCATCAATGAATAACTGGCAGCAGGAATGCACAGTGGTGCAGCAATTTGTGTTGTCGCCTCACAGCAAGAGGTTCTCTGGTTCGATTCTCAGCTGGGGTGCCTTCTGTGCAGAGTCTGCATGTCCTCCCTGCATTTGTGTGGGTTTCCTCCAGGTGCTCCAGTTTCCTCCCACATTACAAAGACATTCATCTGGGGAGTTTCTCCCTTGGCCTGCACTGAAAATTGGCTCATTCCAAGTCAGACTTTACCAGTAAAACAAATGTTAAATAAATAAATTAAATAAAAGTAGTACTGCAGTATTTTGGCTTACACCAAATCATATTTCTACATACATTCTAATATTTGATCATGAGGTATTTTCTCGAGACTTTTAACTAAGGATAAATATTTGTGGAGACCTATTGTCACTAGTAACACTGGATGATGATACCCTAGAGATTGGAACAATTAAATCTTGAAACTTGTAGGAATAACTAAATGTTAACTACAGCTTAATTCAAGAAGCATCCCAGTTGCCCGATATGTTTATTTTACATCATCGGGCTAGTTCAATGATATTCCCTAACGTGCCTTGAATTGAGTTGATAGATAATAGTGGCAGAGTGTATCTTGTGGTAATATGCAACTTTTCGTGGTCTCACAATGTAATTTAAAGGACTGACCCTCTGCAAGTGCAGTCAGAGGAGGTGCTTTTTCCTCCCATCTTGCCTGGTACCTGGCCTGCTATCAACACAAATGGGGTAATTCAGAGACAACTATGGCAAAACCCAGGATTAAAAGTCTATCCCCTGCTGACATACAAACCTGTGAAGAATCCCAACAGCCAGTTTCACATCCACAGCTGTTCATAGGTTCATAGGTTCATAGGTTCATACTAGGCTATCTGCCCGAGGGCATTTACAAGCCTAGCCCATCGTTTTGTGGCTTAGGCCACCCCTTTAGTATGGGGAACTATACCCATTATTTTTCTGTGCCTCTGTCGAGCAGTGACACTGAGGTAATCCCTGGGGTATATCTGCGATCTCCCATCCATTGGTCAAGATTTCTCTTGAACAAGGCCAGCGAGGTGCTCTGCCTCACATGTACCGGGATTTTGTTCCACAGCATAGGGAGTCTTTGGGTGATGAATCTATCCCTCCAGCACGTCCTATTAATAGCCGTGTCAAGGTTTAAGTCTGCCGCCCTTGTGGCTCTGATGGATCTAGATTTTTGAGGTGAAGCATATTCATCAAATCTGGGTTTGACATGGCCTTGTATGTTAGGCAAAGGTCACCTCTGAGCAAGCGGTGGCGACTGAATAGAGCTGGAGTTCTTTCAGTCGGGCAGCATAGGACAGATTTTTGAGACCCTTTATCCTTTTGGTGAGGAACTTTTGTGGCCTCTCCAGCTGCTGCAAGTGTCGGGTCAGATACATTCCGAATGGGGCATTGTACTCAATCATTGGTCTGATGAGTGATGAGTAAAGGGAGACTATGACCTCCCTTGATCTAGATGAGAATCCCTTCATGATAAGGTGGGCAATGTAGAAGGTCTTCCTAACTACTTTAGCTACATGGGTGTCGAATGACAGACTACTATCAACCTGGGTCCCCAGGTCCCTGATAACTTCTTCTGTGCTCAGTGGATTGCCACCTATTTGGTAGCTAGGGGTAACCTTGTTTTTCCCGAAGGGTATGACTATGCATTTTTGGCATTTAACTTTAGGCCGTGGCTCTGGCACCAGTTATCCGTTTCTGTGAGACCCTTCTGAAGGATATCTGTGTCAGATGTGTTTTCTACTATGGCCCAGTTTGCAGTCATCTGCAAACTTTGTCAGCTCATAACCCTCCTGTGTTTGCTTGTACTTGGAAAAGTAGATGCCAAACAAGAGTGGGCCCAGGACTGAGCCCTGTGGGACACCACTTGTGACAGGCTTTGAGTCTGACATGGCGCCAGCAGCTCTGACCCTGTGGGTTCTGTCACTCAGCCAGTTTGCAACCCATCTTGTGATGTATGGGTTGACATTTAAGCTGATGAGTTTTTTCAATGATACCCGAATGGGGTATTGTATCGAAGGCCTTAGCCAGATCGAGGTAGGCTGTATGGACTGCCTTTCCCTCATCAATGGCTTTGGTGACTGTTTCAAAAGTCAACCAAGTATAATAGGCATGATCTGCCTTTGACAAAGCCAAACTGGGTTGGATCCAAAGTCTGCAAATTCCCTATGTCTTTATTTATGAGGTCCATTATGATCCTCTCCATGGCTTTGCAGATAAGGCTTGTCAAGCTAATGGGCGGTAATTTCCAGGGTCGGTGGAGGCACCGCCTTTGTGAAGTGGTACCACAGTTGCAGTCGCCACTCCTGGAGTGCGTATCCAGAGGTAAGACTTTGATTAAACAGCTGTCCTAGCTGTGGGTTTAATTCCTCATTGAGTTCATGGAGCACACAGCCGGGGACACCATCAGGTCCCATGGATGCTGTGTTTTTGCTTTGGAGAGAGCAGTTCTCACTTGGGCGCTGGAGATGTTTGGGGGCTGCAATCGTTTGGTATAGATATCTCTCCTTTTGGGGAGGGGAGAAGTTTGCACTGAACCTGTCAGCCAGTATGTTGGCAATGTCTGTAGGATCAGTAATCTTCACATCATTTTGAACTAGCTCTGAGCATATCTGGGAGTTTCCTCCCAGGTTTCTAACATAGCTAAAGAAGGCCTTATGATTGTCTTTTGAGTCTTTAGCTATTTTTCTCTCGAAATTTGCTTTGGATGATTTTATGAGAGCTCTTAGTTTTTTACTTATAGTGATCAAGGGTGTCTTACCTTTTAAGGATTTTGCTCTATCTTGTAGTAGCTTCCTCCTTTTGTTGTAGAGTTTGTTTATGGCTGTATATGTGGCTAGGTGGACACGTTATTACTCAGATGTTAGGATTTTGCTGAAATCACTGGGCATTGGTCAGCACCATGTTCTGATCTTTCTTAACATGTCAAAAGAACCCCAGTAGAAACTTTACCCTAGAGAAACCATTCCCAGTGCAGTATAACCTCAACAAGAAGATGCCAAAAAACTGCCACATCTTGCTGCTGATAACCCCTGAGAAGGGGAGCTATCCAATATGTGAAGCAAAGTGGGAAGGTAGTAAAAGGTGATTAGGGTATCCACCCAAAAAAAAAAAAAAAGAGGGGAATCATGGGAGGGAACTGGTACTGTGAGAGTAGATTATATATGAATCTACAAGAATGGCGATTTCCTAACACAACTGTACTGTTTCCTTTAGTTTCTGCTGTTGCAGTGCTGACTCTTGTAAGAGTACCAGAGGTTACAGACCAGAGAATGGCTAGCCCTGGGAAGAGGCAGGGAGCAACAGGCTATACAGAATGGCTGTGGAAAAGCCTGCTTGACCCTGGAAGCACTTCTCAATGTTTTGCACAGGTATGCACAGTAGACCAAGCTGTTGCTTCAAGTATAGCAAGTATGCTTACCCCTTTCAGGAAGTTGATGGTAGCTGTAGAGACCCTTGCAGAATGAACAATAAAATGGCCTGGAATTGTCTTGTCATGAATGCAGCAACAAATACAGATGCAATATGCTGTCCATTTTGATATGGTCTGTTTGCTAACAGGCTTACACTGCCAGCCTTTAGCAAAAGAAATAATTAATGGCATCACTGCAAATCAAGATTCTTACATTTATATCCCTGAGCACAGAAACTCTGCTACAACATTTTGGGCTGCCTCCCCTACAATTACTGCTGGTATATAGAGTCAATATGAAAATGTATGTGTCTTCAGTATTGCTTCAGCCTGACTCCATGTCAAATGCCAAAGATTCTTAAGAAAGATTCAGTATAAATAAAGTATAACAAACAGCCAGCATTACCTTCACTTTGCCCTTCTCCCCCGTGATTAAACCGCACCGACCATGGGTAAATCTTCAAGATAGCACACCCACGTCATTGGTTATTGCTACATTACATCAATGGGTCAGATTGCTATACACTTGAGCTTCTCTATTGTATTCAGGATACAAAGCTTTGACATGGTTATCTTGACTGAGTGACATTTGTGTGAGATCACAGACATTTAACCTGGGTATAGAATATTTACTATGGATTCACACATTTTACCTTTGCACTCATGGAATTACATTGCAATCTGTTTTACATCCTGCACTTTTAGTAAGCACACTAGGCCTGTGTTCCCCAAAATTAACTCAATGTGAGAAGGAACAACAAGAGATGGCTGGATGATCAGTGTTCTACTACAGCAGTAACAGACAATGTGATTGTGGTATATTGAATATTTACTAATGGTATATTAAAGATTTACCAACAGTTGGTGTGGATTAATCATGAGGGTGAAGCCCAAGTGATGAAACAAAGACATCCGTAGGTAAATCTTCAATATACCAATGCCCAAGAGTCAGTTACTGCTATTATACAATGACATTATTTAAGAAAATAATTATTTACTTTTCTTGAATAATGTCACTTTGTATGATGGCTTTGTGATGTTTGGATATCCCGCTGCATTTGTTGATGTATTGCGCATGCGCATGGGACTTTCATTCCCACGCTTACACAGTATATCAGTGCTGTGTTACGGGTGCTGTGTATAGCGCATGGGACTTTCATTCCCACGCTTACACAGTATATCAGTGCTGTGTGATGGGTGCTGTGTGTAGCACATGGGACTTTCATTCCCACGCTTGCTGAGTATATCAGTGCTGTGTGACGGGTGCTGTGTATAGCAGACAGAACTTTTATTCCCACACTTACACAGTATATCAGTGCTGTGTGACAGGTGCTGTGTATAGCACATGGAACTTTAATTCCCACGCTTACACAGTATATCAGTGCTGTGTGACGGGTGCTGTGTATAGCACATGGGACTTTCATTCCCACACTTACACAGTATATCAGTGTTGTGTGACAGGTGCTGTGTATAGCGTATGGGACTTTCATTCCCATGCTTACACAGTATATCAGTGCTGTGTGACGGGTGCTGTGTATAGCGCATGGGACTTTCATTCCCACGCTTACACAGTATATCACTGCTGTGTGACAGGTGCTGTGTATAGCACATGGAACTTTAATTCCCACGCTTACACAGTATATCAGTGCTGTGTGACGGGTGCTGTGTATAGCACATGGGACTTTCATTCCCACACTTACACAGTATATCAGTGTTGTGTGACAGGTGCTGTGTATAGCGTATGGGACTTTCATTCCCATGCTTACACAGTATATCAGTGCTGTGTATAGCGCATGGGACTTTCATTCCCATGCTTATACAGTATATCAGTGCTTTGTGATGGGTGCTGTGTATAGCGCATGGGAGTTTCATTCCCACGCTTACAGAGTATATCAGTGCTGTGTGACGGGTGCTGTGTATAGCGCATGGGACTTTAATTCCCACGCTTACACAGTATATCGGTATTGTGTATAGCGCATGGGACTTTCATTCCCACACTTACACAGTATATCAGTGCTGTGTGACGGGCGCTGTGTATAGCGCATGGGACTTTCATTCCCACGCTTACACAGTATATCAGTGCTGTGTGACAGGTGCTGTGTATAGCGCATGGGACTTTCATTCCCATGCTTACACAGTATATCAGTGCCGTCTGACGGGTGCTGTGTACAGCGCATGGGACTTTCATTCCCAAGCTTACACAGTATATCAGTGCTGAGTGACAGGTGCTCTGTATAGCGCATGGGACTTTCATTCCCATGCTTACACAGTATATCAGTGCTGTGTGACGGGTGCTGTGTATAGCGCATGGGACTTTCATTCCCACGCTTACACAGTATATCAGTGCTGTGTGATGGGTGCTGTGTATAGCGCATGGGACTTTTATTCCCACGCTTACACAGTATATCGGTGCTGTGTGACGGGTGCTGTGTATAGCACATGGGACTTTCATTCCCATGCTTACACAGTATATCAGTGCTGTGTGATGGGTGCTATGTATAGCGCATGGGACTTTCATTCCCACGCTTACACAGTATATCAGTGCTGTGTGACGGGTGCTGTGTATAGCACATGGGACTTTCATTCCCACGCTTACACAGTATATCAGTGCTGTGTGACAGGGGCTGTGTATAGTGCATGGGACTTTCATTCCCATGCTTACACAGTATATCAGTGCTGTGTGACGGGTGCTGTGTATAGCGCATTGGACTTTCATTCCCACGCTTACACAGTATATCAGTGCCATCTGACGGGTGCTGTGTACAGCGCATGGGACTTTCCTTCCCATGCTTACACAACCTGGACTAGCCTAACCTGGACTGGGATTTTATTCCAGAGTGAAGGGAGCCTCTGGGTTATGAATCTGTCCCTCCAGCATGTCCTATTTATTTCAGTGCTGAGGTTCAAGTCCCTTGAGCACATAGCTCGATGGGATGTGGATTTTCTGAGGAGCAGCATGTCCATTAATTCCGGGTTGGACATGGCTTTATACGTCAGGCACAGATTGCCTCTGAGCAGGCAGTATGCCACTGAGTAGAGCTGGAGTTTCTTTAACCGGGCAGCATACAACATCTGTTTGAGCCCCTTGATCCTCTTGGTGAGGTACTTTTGGGGTCTTTCCAGTTGCTGCAGGTGTCTGGTAAGGTACATCCCAAAAGGGGCATTGTACTCAATTATGGGCCTGATGAGGGATGAGTAAAGAGGCACGATGACCTCCCCTGATCTAGATGTGAATCCCTTCATGATTAGGTGGGCTATATAAAATGTTTTTCTAACCACTTTGGCCACGTGGATGTCAAATGAGAGATTGCTATCAACTTGGGTCCCCAGGTCCCTAATTACTTCTTCTGTACTTAATGGATTATGACCCATGAGGTAATTTGTGGGCACTTTGTTTTTGCCAAAGGGGATGACTATACACTTTTTGGCGTTTAGCTTGAGGCCATGGCTCTGGCACCAGTTGTCTGTTTCTATGAGGCCCTTTTGGGGGATGCTTGTGTCGGCTGGAGAGTCTATTATGGTGCCCAGTTTGCAGTCATCTGCGAACTTGGTCAGCCACAGTCCTTCCATGTTGGCCTGTACCTCCAAGAAATATATACCGAACAAGAGAGGTCCCAGGACTGAGCCTTGTGGGATGCCACTTGTAACTGGTTTGGAGTCTGACATGGCTCCAGCTATTCTAACCATGTGGGTTCTGTCCTTGAGCCAGTTTGCAACCCATCTAGTGACATAGGGGTTTATATTTAAACTGGTGAGCTTATCTATAATGCCTGAGTGGGGTATTGTATCGAAGGCTTTTGCGAGGTCCAGGTAGGCTGTGTGGATGACCTTCCCCTTGTCAATGGCCTTGGTGACTGTTTCAAAGAAATCGACCAGGTTTAAGAGGCAGGATCTGCCCTTAACAAAGCCGAACTGGGTAGGATCCAGTGTCTGTAGGTCCCCAATATCTTTATTTATAAGGTCCATGATGATCCTTTCCATAGCTTTGCAGACCAAGCTAGTGAGACTTATGGGGCGATAGTTTCCAGGATCTGTTGAGGCACCACCTTTGTGGAGAGGGACCACTGTTGCTGTATGCCACTCTTTGGGTACATATCCTGTAGTAAGGCTGAGATTGAACAGGAGTTTTAGGTTTGGGTTTAGCTCTTCTTGGAGTTCATGTAGGACACAGCCCAGGACACCGTCTGGTCCCGTTGATGCTGTGTTTCTTGCTTTGGAGAGGGCAGCTCTTACCTGAGCATCTGAGATGTCAGGGGGGCAGCACTCTGCTGGGATAGATATTAGCCCTTTTGGTGGGGAGGGGGGGAGAAGTTTGCGCTGAACCTGTCCGCTAGGATGTTGGCAATGTCTGTGGGTTTGGTGTATTTTTTGTCATTTTAGACTAATTCTGAGCATATCTGGGAATTCCCACCCAGCTTCCTAACATAACTAAAGAAAGCCTTGTGATTATCCTTAGTGTCCTGTGCAATTTTTCTCGAAGCTGGCCTTAGACGATTTTATGAGTGCCAGTAGTTTTTTGCTAATACTGATCAGAGATGCCTTCCCTTTTTGGGATTTTGCTCTATCATGTAGTAGCTTCCTCCTTCTATTGTATAGTTTGTTTATGGCTGGGGTCCACCAGACAGGACGTCTGCCTTTGGAGGACTGGGTCTTGTTTATTTGGGATTGCATGATCCATGCATTCCTGAAGGTGTTCATAGAATGCGTTTATAAAGGATTTTGTGGTCTGGGCCGTATTATCCACAGGCCCGGGGAATTTGAAGGATTCCACCTCGGTTTTGAGGAGTGTGAAATTTGCTTTAGAGAAGGTTTTCACTGTTGTTTTCTGGGGATGGGGTGGGGTCGGGATGTGAATATCCAGTAAGATTAGTTTATGGTCTGATCTTACCAGTGAGGGATAGACTTCTGGTCATTCCCACGCTTACACAGTATATCAGTGCTGTGTGACAGGTGCTGTGCATAGCGCATGGGACTTTCATTCCCATGCTTACATAGTATATCAGTGCTGTGTGACGGGTGCTGTGTATAGCACTTGGGACTTTCTTTCCCACGCTTACACAGTATATCGGTGCTGTGTGATGGGTGCTGTGTATAGCACATGGGACTTTCATTCCCATGCTTACACAGTATATCAGAGCTGAGTGACAGGTGCTATGTATAGCACATGGGACTTTCATTCCCATGCTTACACAGTATATCAGTGCTGTGTGATGGGTGCTGTGTATAGCGCATGGGACTTTCATTCCCACACTTACACAGTATGTCAGTGATGTGTGATGGGTGCTGTGTATAGCGCATGGGACTTTCATTCCCACGCTTACACAGTATATCAGTGCTGTGTGACGGGTGCTGTGTATAGCCCATGGGACTTTCATTCCCATGCTTACACAGTATATCGGTGCTGTGTGACGTGTGCTGTGTATAGCGCATGGGGCTTTCATTCTCACGCTTACACAGTATATCAGTGATGTGTGACGTGTGCTGTGTATAGCGCATGGGACTTTCATTCCCACGCTTATATAGTATATCAGTGCTGTGTATAGCGCATTGGACTTTCATTCCCATGCTTACACAGTATATCGGTGCTGTGTGATGGGTGCTGTGTATAGCGCATGGGACTTTCATTCCCACGCTTACACAGTATATCAGTGCTGTGTGACGGGTGCTGTGTATAGCACATGGGACTTTCATTCCCACACTTACACAGTATATCAGTGCTGTGTGATGGGTGCTGTGTATAGCGCATGGGACTTTCATTCCCACGCTTACACAGTATATCGGTGCTGTGTGACGGGTGCTGTGTATAGCGCATAGGACTTTCATTCCCATGCTTACACAGTATATCCGTGCTGTGTGATGGGTGCTGTGTATAGCACATGGACTTTCATTTCCACGCTTACACAGTATATCAGTGCTGTGTGACGGGTGCTGTGTATAGCACATGGGACTTTCATTCCCATGCTTACACAGTATATCAATGCTGTGTGATGGGTGCTGTGTATAGGACATGGGACTTTCATTCCCACACTTGCACAGTATATCAGTGCTGTGTGACGGGTGCTGTGTATAGCGCATGGGACTTTCATTCCCATGCTTACACAGTATATCAGTGCTGTGTGACGGGTGCTGTGTATAGCGCATGTGAATTTCATTCCCACGCTTACACAGTATATCAGTGCTGTGTGATGGGTGCTGTGTATAGCGCATGGGAGTTTCATTCCCACGCTTACACAGTATATCAGTGCTGTGTGACGGGTGCTGTGTATAGTGCATGGGACTTTCATTCTCACGCTTACACAGTATATCAGTGCTGTGTATAGCGCATGGGACTTTCATTCCCACGCTTACATAGCATATCAGTGCTGTGTGACGGGTGCTGTGTATAGCACTTGGGATTTTCATTCCCACGCTTACACAGTATATCAGTGCTGTGTGACAGGTGCTGTGTATAGCACATGGGACTTTCATTCCCATGCTTACACAGTAGATCAGTGCTGTGTGACAGATGCTATGTATAGCACATGGGACTTTCATTCCCATGCTTACACAGTATATCAGTGCTGTGTGACGGGTGCTGTGTATAGCGCATGGGACTTTCATTCCCACACTTACACAGTATATCAGTGCTGTGTGATGGGTGCTGTGTATAGCGCATGGGACTTTCATTCCCACGCTTACACAGTATATCAGTGCTGTGTGACGGGTGCTGTGTATAGCGCATGGGACTTTCATTCCCACGTTTACACAGTATATCGGTGCTGTGTGACGGGTGCTGTGTATAGCGCATGGGACTTTCATTCTCACGCTTACACAGTATATCAGTGATGTGTGACGTGTGCTGTGTATAGCGCATGGGAATTTCATTCCCACGCTTATACAGTATATCAGTGCTGTGTATAGCGCATTGGCTTTCATTCCCACACTTACACAGTATATTGGTGCTGTGTATAGCGCATGGGAATTTCATTCCCACGCTTACACAGTATATCAGTGCTGTGTGACGGGTGCTGTGTATAGCACATGGGACTTTCATTCCCACACTTACACAGTATATCAGTGCTGTATGACGGGTGCTGTGTATAGCGCATGGGACTTTCATTACCACGCTTACACAGTAAATCGGTGCTGTGTGACGGGTGCTGTGTATAGCGCATGGGACTTTCATTCCCATTCTTACACAGTATATCCGTGCTGTGTGATGGGTGCTGTGTATAGCACATGGGACTTTCATTCCCACGCTTACACAGTATATCAGTGCTGTGTGACGGGTGCTGTGTATAGCGCATGGGACTTTCATTCCCATGCTTGCACAGTATATCAGTGCTGTGTGACGGGTGCTGTGTATAGCACATGGGACTTTCATTCCCACACTTGCACAGTATATCAGTGCTGTGTGACGGGTGCTGTGTATAGTGCATGGGACTTTCATTCCCACGCTTACACAGTATATCGGTGCTGTGTGATGGGTGCGGTATATAGCGCATGGGACTTTCATTCCCATGCTTACACAGTATATCAGTGCTGTGTGATGGGTGCTGTGTATAGCGCATGGGAGTTTCATTCCCAGGCTTACACAGTATATCAGTGCTGTGTGACGGGTGCTGTGTATAGCGCATGGGACTTTCATTCTCACGCTTACACAGTATATCAGTGATGTGTGACTTGTGCTGTGTATAGCGCATGGGACTTTCATTCCCATGCTTACACAGTATATCAGTGCTGTGTGACAGGTGTTGTGTATAGCGCATGGGACTTTCATTCTCATGCTTACACAGTATATCAGTGCTGTGTGACGGGTGCTGTGTATAGAGCATGGCACTTTCATTCCCATACTTACACAGTATATCAGTGCTGTGTGACGGGTGCTGTGTATAGCACATGGGACTTTCATTCCCACACTTGCACAGTATATCAGTGCTGTGTACAGTGCACTGGACTTTCATTCCCACGCTTACACAGTATATCGGTGCTGTGTATAGCACATGGGACTTTCATTCCCACGCTTACACAGTATATCAGTGCTGTGTGATGGGTACTGTGCATAGCACATGGGACTTTCATTCCCACACTTACACAGTATATCAGTGCTGTGTGATGGGTGCTGTGTATAGCGCATGGGACTTTCATTCCCACGCTTTTACAGTATATCAGTGCTGTGTGACGGGTGCTGTGTTTAGCACATGGGACTTTCATTCCCACGCTTACACAGTATATCAGTGCTGTGTGACAGGTACTGTGTATAGCACATGGGACTTTCATTCCCACACTTACACAGTATATCTGTGCTGTGTGATGGGTGCTATGTATAGCGCATGGGACTTTCATTCCCACGCTTGCACAGTATATCAGTGCTGAGTGACAGGTGCTCTGTATAGCGCATGGGACTTTCATTCCCATGCTTACACAGTATATCAGTGCTGTGTGACGGGTGCTGTGTATAGCGCATGGGACTTTCATTCCCACGCTTACACAGTATATCAGTGCTGTGTGACGGGTGCTGTGTATAGCGCATGGGACTTTTATTCCCACGCTTACACAGTATATCGGTGCTGTGTGACGGGTGCTGTGTATAGCACATGGGACTTTCATTCCCATGCTTACACAGTATATCAGTGCTGTGTGATGGGTGCTATGTATAGCGCATGGGACTTTCATTCCCACGCTTACACAGTATATCAGTGCTGTGTGACGGGTGCTGTGTATAGCACATGGGACTTTCATTCCCACGCTTACACAGTATATCAGTGCTGTGTGACAGGGGCTGTGTATAGTGCATGGGACTTTCATTCCCATGCTTACACAGTATATCAGTGCTGTGTGACGGGTGCTGTGTATAGCGCATTGGACTTTCATTCCCACGCTTACACAGTATATCAGTGCCGTCTGACGGGTGCTGTGTACAGCGCATGGGACTTTCCTTCCCACGCTTACACAACCTGGACTAGCCTAACCTGGACTGGGATTTTATTCCAGAGTGAAGGGAGCCTCTGGGTTATGAATCTGTCCCTCCAGCATGTCCTATTTATTTCAGTGCTGAGGTTCAAGTCCCTTGAGCACATAGCTCGATGGGATGTGGATTTTCTGAGGAGCAGCATGTCCATTAATTCCGGGTTGGACATGGCTTTATACGTCAGGCACAGATCGCCTCTGAGCAGGCAGTATGCCACTGAGTAGAGCTGGAGTTTCTTTAACCGGGCAGCATACAACATCTGTTTGAGCCCCTTGATCCTCTTGGTGAGGTACTTTTGGGGTCTTTCCAGTTGCTGCAGGTGTCTGGTAAGGTACATCCCAAAAGGGGCATTGTACTCAATTATGGGCCTGATGAGGGATGAGTAAAGAGGCACGATGACCTCCCCTGATCTAGATGTGAATCCCTTCATGATTAGGTGGGCTATATAAAATGTTTTTCTAACCACTTTGGCCACGTGGATGTCAAATGAGAGATTGCTATCAACTTGGGTCCCCAGGTCCCTAATTACTTCTTCTGTACTTAATGGATTACGACCCATGAGGTAATTTGTGGGCACTTTGTTTTTGCCAAAGGGGATGACTATACACTTTTTGGCGTTTAGCTTGAGGCCATGGCTCTGGCACCAGTTGTCTGTTTCTATGAGGCCCTTTTGGGGGATGCTTGTGTCGGCTGGAGAGTCTATTATGGTGCCCAGTTTGCAGTCATCTGCGAACTTGGTCAGCCACAGTCCTTCCATGTTGGCCTGTACCTCCAAGAAATATATACCGAACAAGAGAGGTCCCAGGACTGAGCCTTGTGGGATGCCACTTGTAACTGGTTTGGAGTCTGACATGGCTCCAGCTATTCTAACCATGTGGGTTCTGTCCTTGAGCCAGTTTGCAACCCATCTAGTGACATAGGGGTTTATATTTAAACTGGTGAGCTTATCTATAATGCCTGAGTGGGGTATTGTATCGAAGGCTTTTGCGAGGTCCAGGTAGGCTGTGTGGACCACCTTCCCCTTGTCAATGGCCTTGGTGACTGTTTCAAAGAAATCGACCAGGTTTAAGAGGCAGGATCTGCCCTTAACAAAGCCGAACTGGGTAGGATCCAGTGTCTGTAGGTCCCCAATATCTTTATTTATAAGGTCCATGATGATCCTTTCCATAGCTTTGCAGACCAAGCTAGTGAGACTTATGGGGCGATAGTTTCCAGGATCCGTTGAGGCACCACCTTTGTGGAGAGGGACCACTGTTGCTGTATGCCACTCTTTGGGTACATATCCTGTAGTAAGGCTGAGATTGAACAGGAGTTTTAGGTTTGGGTTTAGCTCTTCTTGGAGTTCATGTAGGACACAGCCCAGGACACCGTTTGGTCCCATTGATGCTGTGTTTCTTGCTTTGGAGAGGGCAGCTCTTACCTGAGCATCTGAGATGTCAGGGGGGCAGCACTCTGCTGGGATAGATATTAGCCCTTTTGGTGGGGAGGGGGGGAGAAGTTTGCGCTGAACCTGTCAGCTAGGATGTTGGCAATGTCTGTGGGTTTGGTGTATTTTTTGTCATTTTAGACTAATTCTGAGCATATCTGGGAATTCCCACCCAGCTTCCTAACATAACTAAAGAAAGCCTTGTGATTATCCTTAGTGTCCTGTGCAATTTTTCTCTCGAAGCTGGCCTTAGACGATTTTATGAGTGCCAGTAGTTTTTTGCTAATACTGATCAGAGATGCCTTCCCTTTTTGGGATTTTGCTCTATCATGTAGTAGCTTCCTCCTTCTATTGTATAGTTTGTTTATGGCTGGGGTCCACCAGACAGGACGTCTGCCTTTGGAGGACTGGGTCTTGTTTATTTGGGATTGCATGATCCATGCATTCCTGAAGGTGTTCATAGAATGCGTTTATAAAGGATTTTGTGGTCTGGGCCGTATTATCCACAGGCCCGGGGAATTTGAAGGATTCCACCTCGGTTTTGAGGAGTGTGAAATTTGCTTTAGAGAAGGTTTTCACTGTTGTTTTCTGGGGATGGGGTGGGGTCGGGATGTGAATATCCAGTAAGATTAGTTTATGGTCTGATCTTACCAGTGAGGGATAGACTTCTGGTCATTCCCACGCTTACACAGTATATCAGTGCTGTGTGACAGGTGCTGTGCATAGCGCATGGGACTTTCATTCCCATGCTTACATAGTATATCAGTGCTGTGTGACGGGTGCTGTGTATAGCACTTGGGACTTTCTTTCCCATGCTTACACAGTATATCGGTGCTGTGTGATGGGTGCTGTGTATAGCACATGGGACTTTCATTCCCATGCTTACACAGTATATCAGAGCGGAGTGACAGGTGCTATGTATAGCACATGGGACTTTCATTCCCATGCTTACACAGTATATCAGTGCTGTGTGACGGGTGCTGTGTATAGCGCATGGGACTTTCATTCCCACACTTACACAGTATGTCAGTGCTGTGTGATGGGTGCTGTGTATAGCGCATGGGACTTTCATTCCCACGCTTACACAGTATATCAGTGCTGTGTGACGGGTGCTGTGTATAGCCCATGGGACTTTCATTCCCATGCTTACACAGTATATCGGTGCTGTGTGACGTGTGCTGTGTATAGCGCATGGGGCTTTCATTCTCACACTTACACAGTATATCAGTGATGTGTGACGTGTGCTGTGTATAGCGCATGGGACTTTCATTCCCACGCTTATATAGTATATCAGTGCTGTGTATAGCGCATTGGACTTTCATTCCCATGCTTACACAGTATATCGGTGCTGTGTGATGGGTGCTGTGTATAGCGCATGGGACTTTCATTCCCACGCTTACACAGTATATCAGTGCTGTGTGACGGGTGCTGTGTATAGCACATGGGACTTTCATTCCCACACTTACACAGTATATCAGTGCTGTGTGATGGGTGCTGTGTATAGCGCATGGGACTTTCATTCCCACGCTTACACAGTATATCGGTGCTGTGTGACGGGTGCTGTGTATAGCGCATAGGACTTTCATTCCCACGCTTACACAGTATATCCGTGCTGTGTGATGGGTGCTGTGTATAGCACATGGACTTTCATTTCCACGCTTACACAGTATATCAGTGCTGTGTGACGGGTGCTGTGTATAGCACATGGGACTTTCATTCCCATGCTTACACAGTATATCAATGCTGTGTGATGGGTGCTGTGTATAGGACATGGGACTTTCATTCCCACACTTGCACAGTATATCAGTGCTGTGTGACGGGTGCTGTGTATAGCGCATGGGACTTTCATTCCCATGCTTACACAGTATATCAGTGCTGTGTGACGGGTGCTGTGTATAGCGCATGTGAATTTCATTCCCACGCTTACACAGTATATCAGTGCTGTGTGATGGGTGCTGTGTATAGCGCATGGGAGTTTCATTCCCACGCTTACACAGTATATCAGTGCTGTGTGACGGGTGCTGTGTATAGTGCATGGGACTTTCATTCTCACGCTTACACAGTATATCAGTGCTGTGTATAGCGCATGGGACTTTCATTCCCACGCTTACATAGCATATCAGTGCTGTGTGACGGGTGCTGTGTATAGCACTTGGGACTTTCATTCCCACGCTTACACAGTATATCGGTGCTGTGTGACAGGTGCTGTGTATAGCACATGGGACTTTCATTCCCATGCTTACACAGTAGATCAGTGCTGTGTGACAGATGCTATGTATAGCACATGGGACTTTCATTCCCATGCTTACACAGTATATCAGTGCTGTGTGACGGGTGATGTGTATAGCGCATGGGACTTTCATTCCCACACTTACACAGTATATCAGTGCTGTGTGATGGGTGCTGTGTATAGCGCATGGGACTTTCATTCCCACGCTTACACAGTATATCAGTGCTGTGTGACGGGTGCTGTGTATAGCGCATGGGACTTTCATTCCCACGCTTACACAGTATATCGGTGCTGTGTGACGGGTGCTGTGTATAGCGCATGGGACTTTCATTCTCACGCTTACACAGTATATCAGTGATGTGTGACGTGTGCTGTGTATAGCGCATGGGAATTTCATTCCCACGCTTATACAGTATATCAGTGCTGTGTATAGCGCATTGGCTTTCATTCCCACGCTTACACAGTATATTGGTGCTGTGTATAGCGCATGGGAATTTCATTCCCACGCTTACACAGTATATCAGTGCTGTGTGACAGGTGCTGTGTATAGCACATGGGACTTCCATTCCCACACTTACACAGTATATCAGTGCTGTATGACGGGTGCTGTGTATAGCGCATGGGACTTTCATTCCCACGCTTACACAGTATATCGGTGCTGTGTGACGGGTGCTGTGTATAGCGCATGGGACTTTCATTCCCATTCTTACACAGTATATCCGTGCTGTGTGATGGGTGCTGTGTATAGCACATGGGACTTTCATTCCCACGCTTACACAGTATATCAGTGCTGTGTGACGGGTGCTGTGTATAGCGCATGGGACTTTCATTCCCATGCTTGCACAGTATATCAGTGCTGTGTGACGGGTGCTGTGTACAGCACATGGGACTTTCATTCCCACACTTGCACAGTATATCAGTGCTGTGTGACGGGTGCTGTGTATAGTGCATGGGACTTTCATTCCCACGCTTACACAGTATATCGGTGCTGTGTGACGGGTGCGGTATATAGCGCATGGGACTTTCATACCCATGCTTACACAGTATATCAGTGCTGTGTGATGGGTGCTGTGTATAGCGCATGGGAGTTTCATTCCCAGGCTTACGCAGTATATCAGTGCTGTGTGACGGGTGCTGTGTATAGCACATGGGACTTTCATTCCCACACTTGCACAGTATATCAGTGCTGTGTGACGGGTGCTGTGTATAGCACATGGAACTTTCATTCCCATGCCTAGACAGTATATCAGTGCTGTGTGATGGGTGCTGTGTATAGCGCATGGGACTTTCATTCCCACGCTTACACAGTATATCGGTGCTGTGTGATGGGTGCTATGTATAGCGCATGGGAGTTTCATTCCCACGCTTACACAGTATATCAGTGCTGTGTGAAGTGTGCTGTGTATAGCGCATGGGAGTTTCATTCCCACGCTTACACAGTATATCAGTGCTCTGTGACGGGTGCTGTGTATAGCGCATGGGACATTCATTCTCACGCTTACACAGTATATCAGTGATGTGTGACATGTCCTGTGTATAGCGCATGGGACTTTCATTCCCATGCTTACACAGTATATCAGTGCTGTGTGACGGGTGCTGTGTATAGCACATGGGACTTTCATTCCCATGCTTACACAGTATATCAGTGCTGTGTGACGGGTGCTGTGTATAGCACATGGGACTTTCATTCCCACACTTGCACAGTATATCAGTGGTGTGTGACGGGTGCTATGTATAGCGCATGGGAGTTTCATTCCCACGCTTACACAGCATATCAGTGCTGTGTGACTTGTGCTGTGTATAGCGCATGGGATTTTCATTCCCACTCTTATACAGTATATCAGTGCTGTGTACAGTGCACTGTACTTTCATTCCCACGCTTACACAGTATATCGGTGCTGTGCATAGCACATGGGACTTTCATTCCCACACTTACACAGTATATCAGTGCTGTGTGATGGGTGCTGTGTATAGCGCATGGGACTTTCATTCCCACGCTTACACAGTATATCAGTGCTGTGTGACGGGTACTGTGTATAGCACATGGGACTTTCATTCCCACGCTTACACAGTATATCTGTGCTGTGTGACAGGTGCTGTGTATAGCGCATGGGACTTTCATTCCCCCGCTTACACAGTATATCAGTGCTGTGTGACGGGTGCTGTGTATAGCACATGGGACTTTCATTCCCACGCTTAGAAGTATATCAGTGCTGTGTGACGGGTGCTATGTATAGCGCATGGGACTTTCATTCCCACGCTTACACATTATATCGGTGCTGTGTGACGGGTGCTATGTATAGCGCATGGGAGTTTCATTCCCATGCTTACACAGTATATCAGTGCTGTGTGACGGGTGCTGTGTATAGCGCATGGGACTTCATTCCCACGCTTACACAGTATATCGGTGCTGTGTGACAGGTGCTGTGTATAGCGCATGGGACTTTCATTCCCACGCTTACACAGTATATCAGTGCTGTGTGACGGGTGCTGTGTATAGCACATGGGACTTTCATTCCCACGCTTACACAGTATATCGGTGCTGTGTATAGCGCATGGGACTTTCATTCCCACGCTTACACAGTATATCAGTGCTGTGTGACGGGTGCTGTGTATAGCACATGGGACTTTCATTCCCACGCTTACACAGTATATCAGTGCTGTGTGTCCGGTGCTGTGTATAGAAAGCAATGGACTGTATGGGAGAGTGGGGATGGAAATAAAAGGATAATCAGGTACGTTTGTCTAGTTTTTCATGATGTACCCGATTATACTGTTATTATTGTCTGTCGCATTTCTCTCGTTGGTTTGAAGTGTCTGGTTTTGCAAGTTTATTATTTTTTCTTTTTTTGTGTGTAAGTGAAGGCAAAGTGAAATTTTTATGGCAGATATTAATTGAAAAAAGTCCGGGTGACCGGACCATTTTCCACTGGTATATGAGCAGATTTACAACGGGCACGCTGGTTGGACTAACCAATCAGCGTGCTACTTTTTTGAATAATAATAGCCAGTAGTTCTATAATACGGAATAAGAAACATATTTCAGCCTGGGGTCCTTGCCTCTACCACAGATTCAGAGGTTTAAAAACTTTGAATGTGGTGAACCTTTCCTTGGAGTCATTACATTTACCATATGTCATCGTGGAATAGTCTGAAGTTTAGAATGGATTTAATTTTGTATAGTTCAACTTTGTGTCATTTGAAAGCACGACTCACTTTATTAAAAAAAAAATAATAAATTGTCATCTTAAGACACATGATCTCTACTAAAGACTGAAACTGGACATTTAGCCAGTGCTGTATCATGGAGGGATAAATCCTTAACTATACCTAGGTGACCCTGAGTTTGATTAGCTACTCTAGTGTCTAAGGTATTGACAGAGAGGGACAGGCATGTCCATCCCAGGGATGAATGCAGTTATGTAGGTACTCCCTGCGGATGATCCCAGGTAGAGGCCAGGGATGTACCATGGGGCAAGGTCCACAAAGGGAAAATGCCCTCAGACAATCCAGACAACTGCAAGGGGGTAGGTGAAGTCAGGCTTGGTCATAACCACCCTCCACTGCTGCAGAATAACAGATGATGTGAACGTCTGGGTGTGATTAGGAGAACTAGGTATACACAATGAGGGACAGGTTACCCCAATACAAACATAAAATGATTGACTTTAACAATTGGCTTAGTTTCTGGTGTCATTCCATGGGGATCCAGTACCTGACAGCCTGGGAAGATATGATCAACAGGCCACGATGCTTTGCCAGACATGGCCTGCATCTGTTTCACCTGGGCTTTAAGCTTCTGGCAAAGGCTCTTCCCTCCCCTATAGTGCCTTTTTTAGGAAAAGCGATGAGGTTACAACTACCAGCATAAAAATTTCAACAAGTCTTGCTGTTAAACGCTAGGACTCTAAACACAAGTTCATAGGTAGGTACTAGACTATCGGCCCAAGGGCCTACGTAAGCCTAGCCAACAAGGTTCCCTGGCTTACACCACCCAAGAAAGTTATTTTCCTGTGCCACTGGTTATTTTCCTGTACCACTGCCACATGAAAATGAACTCATTGCAAGCATTCCTAACCCTGGAGAATGCTGACATCTGTGAAGTCACAGAGACTTGGTTCAAGGCTGTGGAGAGCACTATCATACATTCAGACCCCAAAATGTGGACAGTAAAGCCAAAGGAGGTGGAATATACATTAAAGACATACACACCTCCAGGCTGGTCAAACAGTATGATGCACAGGAGACACTCCAGTGCAGTTAACCATTGACAAGACCCCTACTGAAATCATACCTAGCTACCGGCCCCCCAAATCTGACTCAAGATGCACAATCCACCTATTTGGACCTGTTTGAATCTATCAAGATTTAACCCTTTACCCTGATCCTGGGTGACTAACTTCCCAAACATAGACTGGAAGAATGTAACCTCCATGTTGGTAATGACCAGGTCCAGGATATTGCTGCCCCTGGTGGGGGTGTGGATAAGTTGATCCAAGGCGTTTGAATTTATGAATTCCAAAAAACGTTGAGCAAAAGCATTAGTGCATGAGTAGTTTTCCCAGTTGATGGTGAGGTATTGGAAACCTCCCAGTATTATGGTGTTGGCTTGTACCCTAATTTTCAAGTGTTTCAAGAAATGTGGAGTGGGACTCTTGGGGCATGGTGGGGGATCTGTAGCAAGTTACAGTTTGGATTGCGGTCTTGCCCAGAGTTAGTTGCACTTGGATAATCTCGGATGCGTTATGCTGAGCAACTAGCCTGGAGGTGTGGGTATCATTGATGAATATGGACACACCTCCACCTTTAGTGTTTCAATCCAGGTTAGGTGGCTGAATGGTGTGGTATGAATTATAGCCCGGTAATGCAGGGGCTGCTCTCTAGAGCCTTGAACCAGGTCTCAGTCACTGCACAGATGTCAATGTTCTCCATTTTTAGGAGTGCCTCGAGTGAGTGCATTTTGAGGTTTAGACTTCTAGCATTGAGTAGTATTACCCTCAGATTTTGCTTGCATGTACCTGTTATGGTGGTGGATTTGTCTTTTGAACCTTGCCTAAAAAAGGCACTATAGGGGTAGCAGGAGCCTTAGCCAGTATCCGGAATCCCAAGGGTGACAGATGCAGGCCATCGTGGTCTGTCAATCATGTCTTCCCAGGCAGACAGATACTGGATCTCGTTAGAATGGCACCAGAAGCTTAGCCAATTGCTGAAGTCAGTCATTTTGTCCTTGTACTGTGGTATCATTCTGGGTGATGGCAGGATGCTACTCAGGGCTAAGGTCATACCTGCCTGGGCTACATGGACAATGACAGAGTCATATTTGTACTTGTTGTGGAGTGACCTGAGTGCATGCATTACATGGCGGATCCTGGCACCTGGTAGGCAGCTGACTGTAACTTTATCCTTGTTCAGCCTGCTAAGTAGGACATCAGTATGCCTGACTGTAGAGTCTCCGATGACTAAAGTGTTTGGTACGTTGTTTTGCCTTAGGGGCTGTTTTTGGGTGGTACACTGGTGTTGTGAGCTATGTGTCATTTTGGTGGTAATTGGTGTTTGTTTGCATATCAGCTTCAGAGGTCCTTGTTTCTTGGGTAGGTTAATGTTAAGGGCCTCCACATGTGGGTTTCGTGTTACTATGTGTGGGTGTTGATGTTGTGGGTTCTGTTGGGCTATGTGTTGCTTGAGGTGTAGTGCAGATGTTTACCTTCTCCTCTTGACTGTCTAACACAGTCTTGGCTGGAGAGAGCTTTGCTTCCAGTTTAGCTATGTAATTGCATCTCTTGCAAGCTGTAGTATTTGGTGGTAGGTGGAGAGGGTTGTCTGTGTACATGAGGCAATTGCTATATTTCCCCAGTATGCCCAGATTCACTAGGTGGAGAGGAGAAATCACCGGAAGCTGACCCTTGGGCATGCATGGTTTGGCGCTTTTTTAGTAGAATAACTGTTTTCCTTACTTTGGCAAGGTACTTGCAGGTAAGGTTCTTTAGTGCTTACGATTAAATTTTAGTGCATGTATTAGTTTACGGCTTCTTTAGTGCTTTCTAGCTGTACTAGAGCAAGTGCTAGTCACAGGGATTCAGATTTTAGTTTTACTACTGAAAAAAACAGCAGCTCTAAGGGAAAATTTGAACAGCAGACTTTCTGGCACCAGGAATAGATTAACCCTAGCTGAGCCGCACTGCTGCAATTCTCTGCTGGACACCCCATGAGGATCAACCAAGGAATATACAAGCGCATACCCGGGCAAACACAGGTTTTAAAGTAGGAAGTTGAAAGGGATAGAAGCAGCCCAAAACGGCCAATAGTACAACAGACTACAGCTGGAAACCACTCCCCTAGTGATAGATAGGTTGTTCAGAGCTTACCACTGCCACTGATAGGCTGCATGACTACCCTCTATACCTGCAAGGTCTGGTCCACTCCCAACAAAAAACACAGTCCAGAAATCAGCAAATATGGGATCTGGACTATACTGGTTTAAGGAAAGGCGGGAATCGAGGAGGCAGATAGGATTTTTGTAGAAGATATATATATTTTTTTTTTTTTGAAGTAGGGAAGTAACAAAAGCAGAAACAAAATACACTTACAAAGCTATAAAAGGCTAGCGCACACGAGTGTGTAGCCTGTAACAGTAAAATACAATTTGAAACAAACGATCTGGCAAAGTGCAATGTGCAAATATGGCAGAAATGCAAGTAAATAGTTTAACACAGTTGTAAAACACTTACGACCAGGTGCGGCAACCAAACACAAGCAGAATACAGATCTTTTTATCAATTGAAGTCTCTCTCTCTCTCTCTCCTTTCTGCTGCTGCAGTTCTCTGCTGGATGCCCCACAAGGATCCACCGAGGAATATACAAGCACAAACCCAGGTTTTAAAGCGGGAATTTGAAATGGATAGAAGCAGCCTAAAATGCCCTATAGTACAACAGACTAAAGCTGGAAAGTACTCCCCTAGTGATAGATAGGTTGTTCAGAGCTTACCACTGCCACTGATAGGCTGCATGACTACCCTCTATCCCTGCAAGGTCTGGTCCACTCCCAACAAAAAACACAGTCCAGAAATCAGCAAATCTGGGATCTGGACTATACTGGTTTAAGGAAAGGCGGGAATCGAGGAGGCAGATAGGATTTTTGTAGAAGATAGGTTTTCCCTTATAAGGCCCATTATTGAGTACAACACACCTTTCGGTATGTACCTTGCAAAGCACATGCAGCAGCTGGAGAGACACAGAGGTTCCTCACCAGGAGTATCCAGGGTCTCAAACATCTACCATACACAGATAGGCTAAAATCCCTATCCCTCTACTCACTTTCATACAGACTCCTCAGAGGTGCCCTATATCTGGCATACAAGGCGATCACGGACCCCACCTTGATGGGACTGCTGCATATTCGCAAGTCAAGCTTCACTCGATTAACTCACATGTGTGGCCTCAACCTTATCTGTGACATCAACAAGACTTGTTGGCAGGACAGTTTGTGCCCCACAGACTCCCTCATCTATAGAATATACTCCCTCTCCACATCAAGCAGAGTACCTCTTTACCCCTTTTTAAGCACAACCTAGATAACTGGATGGAAAACAGAAAATATACCCCTGGGATTCCAACCATGTCCCTGCTGGACAGGGGCATTGGGTGCTGATTTGTCTAAACCTGGGCTAAACTCTTGACTAGGATTATAAGGGCCTCGGGGCCAATAGCCTAGTAACCTCCTATGATCCTGTGAGCACAGGAATGTGCTGATGGCTGGGGCTGCCCAGGAGGAGACAAAAAAAGGAGGAAAAAAAACCATGAAATTTGACAAGGATTATCAGAAGACATTCCTAACAGCTTGCACTTGGGTTACTGAAGAGTCACAGAGAACTTACTAAGGACTTTTCACTTTTAGTTCTTATACTATTAGTACACTGGTTTCAATTTATTTACCTTGAACAACGAACATATAGAGTAGCTTTTGAATACTTATTTTGGTCTTTGAAACCAGACAGTTACCTAACAGAGTAATTATTCTGTATTCAGCACTTTTTAGTCAACGGAGTATTCAAGTATTGAACAAAGAACACTTACCTTGCTGTGGTATGTGTTGAAGTGCTTTGAAACTGCACACTGTCGATCTACTAGGAAACAGTATCGCCGTCTCTCCTCAGTCAGGGCTGCCTTGTATCCTTCTGCAACAAACTGGTCCAGCTCTGTTTGCTTCCCGCTGATCAGTTCTACGTACTGGGGAAAAACAAAGACATGGCCCCCTACGTTACTGCATATATTCTCCTAATGAACATTACAGGCATTCTTATTTTAGAAGGAAGTTCTTGTTTTATTAACAGGCAAAGTACAACACAGCATAATGGTATATGCTAAGCTACGGAGTAATGATTCAATATGAGTTACTGACAACAATGAGAAATGAATACTTTACATTTCTGGGGCCATTGTTCCGCTGTGGCAACCTCTAATGGGGAAAAAGCCGAAAGAAGAAGTAGTACTGATCAAACAACATGTGTTCATCATTAAGCCCTTATGTATTTTTGTGTTTGTAAAAAATTCTAGGGTAATGCTACTGGAGGAAATGGAAGAAAAACATCTAGGTTTACATCTCACTGATGGAAGTGAGAAATTGTTCCTCACCCAACAAGTAGAAAACAAGGTTTAGTTTCCCATTCTGCTCAGTAAAGGTTTTTGTTTTTTTTTTAAGTAGAAACTCTGTTCAGCTATAACATGACACCAAATAGTTCTAGCATTCCATATATCAAATTGCAAACACCATAAAAGAAGATAAATGATAAATGATATACTCAGTCATAACAGTACATAATGAAAAAAAATGGGTTCCGGCGTGTAGCTCGCAGGACATTTCCCTGCGAGCTACATCGCCGAAACCAAACGGCTGCAGCAGCACTTTGCCGTAGTGCAATATGCCTGAAAAGCCTAGCCGCTGCAGCTGTATTCTATGGACGGGCAGAGACAGTTGTACCGGATGTGTACCACATTCCTTATTCACATTCAAGGAATGCATTTATTTAATTATTTATTTATTCTGTTGTCTGCCCGTCCATAGATTACAGCTGCAGCGGCTAGGCTTTTCAGCCATATTGCACTACAGCAAAGTGCTGCTGCAGCCGTTTGGTTTCGGCGATGTAGCTCGCAGGGAAATGTCTTGCGAGCTACACGCCGGAAACCAAAAAAACATATCATATCTTAAAAATAAAAATTATAACTTTCTTAATTTGCTGTTAAACTATATATGCAAAACATGAATCAAAAGAAGAGGGCTAGGAATAAAAAGCGTGACAAATAATAAAAACAGCATGCACGATACAACTACAGTTAATAAATATTGTTTTAAATATTAACTTGAAGTAGGAGTATCCAAGTTCATGGAAATGTTTGATAATAGATCTTGGAAACATACCCTCATATTTCTAACTGACCTATGTGCGTGGGAGTCTATATGGTATAAACTGTCAGGGGAGTCATTAACTTCCTTGGTGAAGTATCTCTCAGTATCTAAGAGAGCAACCCACTTACAGAAAGGGGAGATTTCCATGCTGAAGCTGAATAGGTTTTGACAACCAGTAATGCTTGAAGCAACCAAAGGAAACATTTTCATACGGGGGCGGGGGTAGGTGCTTACTGAAGACCTGCCCATAAAAGGGCTTTGGAGCAAATTAAACGCTAATTCCAAAACAAAGCTAACCATGATGTGAAATTCACCCGCAGTTTGCAAATTGGCGGGCAATGCCAAAACTTATGGACTACATCTAGGTTAGTTTATCTGCAAGCTTCACAGGTTATGGACAAGGCCAGACCTTTAATTATTGTCCTTTATGAATGAAAAGTATTGTTTTTACAAGGACTCCATATGGGCGGCTAATACCTTGGCCCTGTTTTGAGGGGTTTTGCACAGAATTTAGCAAAGTAGCAAGAATTACAGATATTATGCTGAAGCACCAAGCAGAACAGACAAAACATGTGAAATGCAACTGCTGACCTTTTTAAACATTAAATTAATAAAGGAAAATCCCCAACAGTATACTTATCTGACTGGAAGAAGGAGACACACTGGAAAAATGAACTGATTGATGGAATGCAATCATTTTTAGCACACATGAAGCACATCAGACTACTCAACTAAAAAGTACTGAAGATGGCAGTGACAGATGCCCATCTTATACCCTGGCATCCAGATGTCAATCTTCAGATGACCTTCAGCTAGAGATAATGCAAAGACTCTGAAAACTGGTAGAAATGGTGGAAAAAGCAAAAAGCACAAAAGTGATGGGTTAAATTGCAGAGGATCTATCTTGGTCAATAAACACCAGTCATATAGTAAAACAAGGCTCATCAATGTCTGCATTTTCTGAGGAGATGGAGATAGACACCTATGCTTTCCGGGTACCATAGAAAGTATCCTAACATGTAACTTTTCAGTGTGGTATCGGAGCTGCTCAGTTGCAGACCAAAAAGCCCTACAAAGGATAGTAAAAGTGGCAGAGAAGATAACGGGCCCCAAATGTCCAGCACTACCAGAGTTATACACAGCACGATGTCACAACAGACCTACAGAAATAATCAATGATCCTACACACCCTGCTTACAAACTGTTCACATGCTTGTCATCCAATAGAAGATATCACAGTGTGCACTGTAAAACGTCCAAGTTCAGAAACAGCTCCTTCCCTCAGGCAGTCACACTCTTGAACTCTGGCAATAATTTCAGGGAAGATGGACACTGACAAGATATGGGACAGCCAACGCTTTTGGTGCAAACAAATGAGAGACCGTTCAGATTCTAAACATTAACAATACATAGAAGGCAAAGAATGTGCAATATTACACTAACTAGATCTTTTTATTCAATGTGACAATCACACGATGCAATAGGAACTGCCGGCTAAAATTGGGCTAAAGAATTACTGTGAAGACTGTCCTAAAGTAAATATTGTGAATTTCCTCTCACCAGAAGCTCCCTCCAGAGGCTCCAGCCCTACCTCAAAAACCTAAGGAATACTTCCTGCAATTACCTCTGACTTTTCCCTGGAGCTGCCGGCTAAAATTGGGCTAAAGAATTACTGTGAAGACTGTTCTAAAGTAAATATTGTGAATTTCCTCTCACCAAAAGCTCCCATGCTTGTCATCCAATAGAAGATATCACAGCATGCACTGTAAAACATCCAAGTTCAGAAACAGCTCCTTCCCTCAGGCAGTCACACTCCTGAACTCTGGCAATAATTTCAGGGAAGCTGGACACTGACAAGATATGGGACAGCCAACGCTTTTGGTGCAAACAAATGAGAGACCGTTCAGATTCTAAACATTAACAATACATAGAAGGCAAAGAATGTGCAATATTACACTAACTAGATCTTTTTATTCAATGTGAGAATCACACGATACAATAGGAACTGCCGGCTAAAATTGGGCTAAAGAATTACTGTGAAGACTGTCCTAAAGTAAATATTGTGAATTTCCTCTCACCAAAAGCTCCCTCCAGAGGCTCCCGCCCTACCTCAAAAACCTAAGGAATACCTCCTGCAATTACCGCTGACATTTCCCTGGAGCTGCTGGCTAAAATTGGGCTAAAGAATTACTGTGAAGATGTCCTTAAGTAAATATTGTGAATGTAGGTAGCCTTAAACCAACTACTGTCTTTGTAACTACCCACTTAATAACTCTTATATTTTTCTTTAACTTCCATTGTAAGCGATTCAGCAGCCTATCGCGGACCAAATGAAAATACTCCCCCCACCAGGTCAACTGAGTCCTAAATATTTCTCTCAGTGAAGGTTAGGTGTCCCGCACCCCTTTCCTGCCTGCTTTCTTCTCTTTCACCACTAGGTGGCAGCACCTACCAACCATAATACGGTACTACTTTTATCTTACTTGGCTCCTCTCCTATGAAGCTGTCTAAATAACTTAAAGAGCCGGTATTATCACTGTTCATAACCTAGTAATTTACCACCCCCGTACAAAACTCCATAACTAAATTGAACTCAATTATTTTCTTTCCTGAAAGTTATTTCTCCTTACCTAATTTTACATCTACTATACCTGCTTACCTTTCTATCTCATTTGCAGTGGCTGATACTTTTTCTGCTGCTGGTTTTTTCTTTCTGTTCTTAGCCTCCAGTTATCCTCTCTGCCCACTAATCTATTCCCTGCCTCTCTATCCCTCTGACCTCCCCAGTTTTTATCCCCTCCCTCTCTATCACCTGCCCTCCCCTAAGTCTACTTATAGTGGTCATGCTCTGTGGTGGCACTTTTTAAAAAGGAAAAGGAATGCCCCTGTGCTGGTCCCTGTGGTAGTGCTGCTCGTTTTTGCCTCCTGGTAAGTTTGGAACATTGTGGTTACCATGTTTTACTTAAAATTCATATCATGTAAGCTTGTTTGAACTACTTATATACTCTTATTTCAAAGGCTTTGACATTGTTTATAGCTATCTACAGTTTTGTGTGTTTATAATAGCATTAGCCACTAAACTGTTTGTGATACATTCTTGCATTCGCATTTCGCTCACAGAACAGTGACTTTTGGTCCCTTTGCATAACCTTTTTCTCCCAATTGCTAGAATAACGCTAACGTTATCTTGTACGCCATCAAAAAGGCGGTGCAATGACATAGGACTGAACAAACTCTAATTGAAGGTGTTTGCTATGTTCGCTCTCCCTAACAGTCCATATTTCCCTACACGTGGACCTAATTTCACAGCGTTTTTGTAGTCCAACAAATAAGGAACTTTTCCAATGCCTGGTGTTTGTTTACCTTCCAAAGGCATTGTGAATTAGGCTTGCTTACTCTACCTATCCCTCTTATTATATTTAATCACTGTGTGATTCCATTCCTGACTTCTTCCTTTAGCGATATAAGCTATCCATGCTGAGCACGCTAAGAATGCCACCAAAGTGGGTCGTAACATGCGTGCAAGTACTCACACATGTTGAGTGCAGTGGTACTTGCTCGCAACTCATCCCTCTGGCCAGCATTCAAAACAACTCACCTAAAACGGATTTTTAGAGCTCGAACTACTTACAGGGTACTCTCAGGTATTGCATATGGCTCAGTTTGGGTTTATCTCCACTTTCAATGCTTAGTAAGCCTTAGCCATAGCTCAGGCACAACACAGCCTCCCTCAGAATCCCTTTTATGGTTCACTTAGGTAGCGCATATTGTTCCGCTTGGTTATACATTCAGTCTTAATGCTTAGATAGCCTTGGCATATTACAATATTCTAGCTTGTTCTCTGTTATGCTATGTTTTATTTTTGGTGCTGTGCATTGCCTCTTAATTGCTTTTGTAAGTACTTTATCTGCCTGTAACTGCTTAATCAAGTGCTCTATCTACCTGACAAAGGGAAAAGGCATTATCATGTTCAGATACCATTTTGATATTTCTAGGTCGTGTTAATGACCTTTTAGATATGACTAGGTAGTGCTTAAGACTGTGTTTTGGTATTTCTATGCTATTCTTGATGTCTAGACAGCCTTGGCAGAATATAATGTCCTAGCTTTCTTTGTAAAGTCAACTCCAGTTATAAGGTGCTCTGTATTATCATTTAAATAACCTGGCTAAGCAGATTATTTGCCTGTATTTGCTTTATTATTGCTATATATGACTTAATAATATTCCTTTGTCTCTTGGTTCGCTACTTCTGTTAATTCCCCTATCCTCTTTACCTGATTGGGGTACTGTTGTAGAGATGTTTTTTGTAGAGTGACTGTATTATTTAACCCTGTATCAGTTCATAATTTAAACTGCAATATCCAATTACTGTACCTCTGCTGCCTTTTACTACTACTCTCCTACACTGCTCTCCCTTTATATTTTCCCTCCTTCTATGTCTATTCCTTGAGCTCTCTATCTTCCTTAAACTCTACCTTTATATTTTCCCTCCTTCTATGTCTATTCCTTGAGCTCTCTATCTTCCTACTATACTACCTCTACATCTATCCCTTAAGCTCTGTATTACTTATTACACTACTTGCATGCTTCTCCTCCTCTCCTGAATATCCCCTTGTACTCCTTCCTCTATTCACCTACAACTATAACCTTCTATAGAACCTAATCCTAGACTGTCTCTCCTCTCATTTTACAGTTCCCCTCACCAGAAGCTACCTCCAGAAGCTCCCGCCCTACCTCAAAAACCTAAGGAATACCTCCTGCAATTACCTCTGACATTTCCCTGGAGCTGCCGGCTAAAATTGGGCTAAAGAATTACTGTGAAGACTGTCCTAAAGTAAATATTGTGAATGTAGGTAGCCTTAAACCAACTACTGTCTTTGTAACTACCCACTTAATAACTCTTATATTTTTCTTTAACTTCCCTTGTAAGCGATTCAGCAGCCTACCGCGGACCAAATGAAAATACTCCCCCCACCAGGTCAACTGAGTCCTAAATATTTCTCTCAGTGAAGGTTAGGTGTCCCGCACCCCTTTCCTGCCTGCTTTCTTCTCTTTCACCACTAGGTGGCAGCACCTACCAGCCATAATACGGTACTACTTTTATCTTACTTGGCTCCTCTCCTATGAAGCTGTCTAAATAACTTAAAGAGCCGGTATTATCACTGTTAATAACCTAGTAATTTACCCCCCGTACAAAACTCCATAACTAAATTGAGCTCATTATTTTCATTCCTGAAAGTTATTTCTCCTTACCTAATATTACATCTACTATACCTGCTTACCTTTCTATCTCATTTGCAGTGGCTGATACTTTTTCTGCTGCTGTTTTTTTTCTTTCTGTTCTTCCCCGCTCCGTTCGCCCTGCGGGCTCACTCCACTCCCCTACCCTACCCCCAATTCCCACCCACCCCACTACTTCTACACTTATACCCACATAGCCACTCCTACTTCCTCTCCAACTACTAAACTCCACCCCTTCCTCCTCCTATCCCTTCCCCTTCACATCTTCCTTTCATCACCAATCCCACTTCGTCCTTAACCTAAGTCAATTCACCACATATCCCACTTCTTCCTTAGTGTTAACTATATAATTCTCAAAGAACCTAAACATGTCTTCGAACTATACATCCTTCTCAATTCAACTACTTCTCTTACTGAACATAACCTTCATCTACTACCTTACCCAGCCTAACACCTTAACTCACATCCCACTCCTTCACACAACCTGCTCTCTCAACACACCTCACTCCTACACACTCATATCAATATCTCCTACACTTTATCCCATCAACCACAATCTATGCTTTCATTACAAGCTTATCTCACCTTACAAAACCTCTACTACCACTCTACCCACCATATCCCCCACCCACCATACCCCCCAGAACTCCTTCTACACACATTACTTATGAAAAAAACCCAAACACCTCTACTACATAAGGCAACTTCTAACATCCCTACTATTATCTGGGGATATGCACCCTAACCCAGGCCCAAACATCCCCTCCTCTACATCTAAATCCATCCTACTAGCATCCCTCAATGCACAAAGCTTAGCTAACAAAATTCCAAACTTACAAGCCTAGCTACACCATAACAAACCAGACATCTTAGCCATATCTGAAACCTGGTTAAAACCTCATATAAAAGATGTGGAGACAGTACCACCTAACTACTCCATTATCAGAGCAGACAGTGCCCCAAAAAAAGGTGGTGGAGTAGCTCTTCTCTACTCATCCTCTCTATGCATTACTCCCTACAATAAAGCTATTCCCCAATTCAACAACACAGAATTAATACTAGCTCAACTTCGATTAAATAAACACAAAAATATATGCATAGCCTCCCTTTACATTCCCCCTGGCAAAAATATCTCTGTACTTGAAGATATCCTCTCCTGGTTTTCTACCAATATCTCTAATGAAACCATCATCATGGGAGACACCAACATTAATTGGTCCTCCATTCAGTCCCCTACCCCCTCCCTTAACATCAACCTGTATAACTACTCTCAACTCATCAACTCCACTACTAGGCTTTCTAAAGACTTCACTAATGGCAGTATTCTAGACTGGATCTTAGTCTCTCACCCCCACTACTACCCTGAAAGTGGAACTCTTCCTGACTCCCTTAGTGACAACCTTCCCATCTTTGCTAGACGTCTTCCTTCTCCCTTACAAGTTACCCATAATTACGTGACTTACAGAAACAAAAAAAACTTCAACCCAGAAGCCTTCTCTGACTCCCTAAAATCACTTAACTGGCACCCCTTAAAAACCCCTAGAAAATGCTATTGCTCACTTTAATTCTACTTTCCTAAATCTTTTAGATACTCATGCTCCCTTAAATACCAGAAGAATAAAAAACAAAACTACCCCCGGCTAACAAAAAGCACATTAACAACCATGCGACTTAGAGACAAAGCCTGGGCACGCTATCAAAAGCACAAATCTCCCACTACCCTCAATGAGTACAAAACTCTTCGAAACACAGTTAAAAAGCTTATCACAGCAGACCGTCAAAACTTCTTCTCCTCACTTCAAAGTAAACATAAAACCGACCCACAAAAATTCTGGAAAGGTATAACCACCCTCTTAAAACCTGGTATAACTGAAAACCCAATCCCTAGCCCAAATGTACAAGACAATGATCTTGCCACCCAATTTAACTCTTTTTTCATTGACTGTATTTCCAAACTAACCTCTTCCTTCTCTAACAACTATCCACCTCCTACTTCCACTTGTCCTCTCCCAACACCCCCCCATCTCCACTCTATCATTCTATAACCTCTCAACCTACAACCTCACAACCCCCTACATTCTCCCTGAAACCAATCCCTACTTCTACCATAAAAAACTCCTACAAAGGCTAAAACCATGCGCCAATGCCCCCGATAACATTCCCTCATATTTCCTCTGCATAGCTGCTGAAGCCATCGCCCTCCCAATCAGTATCCTAATCAACCGCTCTATACAAGAAGGTCTTGTTCCACAACTCTGGAAAAGGCTTTTATCATTCCCCTTCACAAAGGAGGTAATAATACTAACATCACCAACTTCTGGCCCATCGCCATCCTCTCTCCTATTTCAAAAATTCTAGAGAAATGCATCCATCTCCAACTCCTTCCCTATCTATTAGACAACAACCTACTAACTCCTACTCAACATGGATTCCGACCCAATCATAGCACTATGATGGCCCTCCTATCATTCCTTGAAACTGTGAATAAAGCTAGAGATTCTGGTCTCACTGTATCTACCATCCTACTCGATCTCTCTAAGGCCTTTGACACTATCTCCCATAACCTACTACTTACTAAACTTTCTAAGCTAAACCTATCACCTTCGACTCTCAATTGGTGAAATAGAGTGCAGGAATTTTAAATGCGTAGGAAGTGGATATGGAAACCAACTTAATCCCAAAGGTAAGAAGAGTTTATAACACTGACTTCTACCCTAGCATAATGCAGGACTGCCCTATGATTCACCGCAAAGAGGTGTGACAGTAGAAAAGTTTTAGAATGCGCATCAGTTAGGAATCCTTAAACCTGACAATTGAGTAAGACAGTTTTGAATGGAACTGACAGCTCTTGCTCTACCTTATA
Source organism: Protopterus annectens (assembly GCF_019279795.1). Classification (NCBI taxonomy): domain Eukaryota; kingdom Metazoa; phylum Chordata; order Ceratodontiformes; family Protopteridae; genus Protopterus; species Protopterus annectens. The sequence continues at coordinate 1,013,805,857 of NC_056726.1, read as the reverse complement.
GATAGGTTCATTTTTTATAGATAGGTTTGTAGATTAGTACTAGGCTAACTGACTTGGTGGGCCATTTTAAGTCTAGCCAATTACCCCATGTGAGAACCAAACCTTGTACTTTGAATTTGTAAGGTAAACACCTTAACCATTACTCCAACCTCCCAACCCTCCATTCTACAAATAATTATTTAACAACTTAATTGTCCTTTTCAGGCTTGGGTGAGAGGCTGGAGTAGGTGGTGACAACATGTTCTTGACTGCTGCTATATGGCTCATTAAACAAAGATGCAAATAATGCCACAAATGTATACAAAAATAGACTTTATCCCAAATACATCTAAGGTTAACTCTGAGAACTTTTGATATGTCAGAGTGTAACTTAACATCTATGTAACATGGAAAAGAAAAAAGAATTAGAATAATTAAAGAAAATAAAAGTATACTTGTCTCTTAAAGATCTAGCAGCCTGGTTTGTGAGGAAAATGTCAAGGTTCAAGCCAGATAGAGCTTCAAAGTCCACTAAAAACTGATAAAACTTAGGTATACATATATATTCATAGACTGTTACTAGGCTAATGACCTGGGGGGGGGGGGGGCTTTCTAAGCCTAGCCACGTTTTACAAAAGAATAATGATGTCCTGTATCCAAACAGGACACTGAGGGTCAAGCATTTATAAGTTACTTCTGCCCATAAGGAACATAGGTGCCAGGGCTGGTGTAAATTTCTTATTCCCCATCCACTGGTATAGGTTGTGCATAAACTGAGTAATAGACAATCTCAGCTCCAAATGAATGGGAAGGCTGTTCTATAGGAGAGGCAGTCTCTAACACACATATCTGTCTCTCCAGCATGTTCTGTTTAAGTCACAGACAAAATTCAGGTCCCTAGAAGTTGAATTTCTGGTACGCTGTGACTTATGAATATGCAGGGAATTAAGTGTAGGGTTTGTGGATACCTTTAAACCAGGCACAGACCACCTCTCAGCAATCTGTAGGAGACTGAGTAGATGAAAAGGGCCTTAAGGCGCTCTGCATAAGGCAGGTTGGTTACACCTTGTATTCTTTTTGCAGGGAACCTCTGAGTTCACTCTAGTTTCTGCACATGCCTGGTCAGGTACATACTGAAGGGACGTTGTACTCTATGACTGGTCTGACAAGAGCAGAGTATAGTGGGATAATGACTTCTTTGGACCTAGACACCATGCCTTTAATTATAACATGCACAACTTAAAAGGATTTCCTCACCACTGTGGCCATGTAGTGTTTCAAGTTAAGGCTACAGTCTACATGCATACCCAGATCCCTACCCACCGGATCATCTCTTAGGGCTGTATTATCAACACAGTAATTAGCCAGGGTGATTGACATCCCAACCAGTACAATTATGCATTTTTTAAAAATGAGTTTAAGACCATGGCTTTGGCACCATTTGTTAGTCAGAGATAGGCCTTCTTAAAGAATGGTAGTGTCTGCAGGGGAGTCAATGATAACCCCCAGCTTGCAATCATTTGCAAACTTAGTCAGGGATAAACCTTCAGCATTTGTTTCCATCTCAGAGATTCATGCTAAAAAGGAGCAGGCCCAGTAATAAGCCCTGTGGGACTCTGCTAGTGACTGGCCTCTCAGTGGAGATGGTCTCACCTATTTTGACCTCCTGGGTCTTACCAGTAAGCCAGTTGGCTATACAATGGGTGATAAAAGGGTTTACCCCTAAATTAGTGAGCTTGTCTATAATGCCTGAGTCGGGTATTGTATCAGAAGTCTTGGCCAGGTAGAGGTAAGCTGTGTGTACAGTGACCATCTCAAAAAAGTCCACAAGGTTGTCCACCAGGTTTAATAGGCATGATCTTCCTCTGACAAAGCCGAACTGTAATGTGTCCAGCATTTGCAGGTTACCCATGTCCTCATTTATCATGCCCATGAAGATTCTTTCCATGGCCTTACATATGAGACTGGTCAGACTTATGTGTCTGTAGTTACATGGAACAGTGGTTGTACCGCCTTTATACAGGGGAATGACTGTAGCCATCTTAATTTCCTTGGGCACAAAACCTGACTAAAGGCTCCAGTTGAAAAGTGATTCAATTGGACTAGAGTGGTCATTTTTCATTCTAATTATTAAACATCCCAGGATGTTACCGGGACACATCAATGCAGTGTTTCTGGCCTTGGAAAACGCATTGATGACCTGTTCCCTTCTACTGGTTGGGGGGATAGTAGTATGCAGTATATCCATTGGACTATCAAGGGAGTTTGGGAGAGAAATTTGAGGTGAACCTGTCAGCCAAAAGGTTGGCAATGGCCTCTGGTTCAGTGTGGGTGATGCCATTTACATTAAGTTTTGTGCATTATTGCGTATTTACCCTGAGGTTACAGACAAAGCTGTAGAAAGCTTTGTCATTGTCCTTTGCCTCAGCATCTCGTTTTTCTTCAAAGTCAACCTCTGAAGAATTAATTAACCCTCTTAGCTGCCTGTTTAGATTGGTCAGGGGCTTTTAGTATGCATGGCTTTGTTCCTGCTATGTTTGGCCAAGATTGTTGTTCTTTTGTTGTACAAAAGATTGACATTGTGATTCCACCAGGGTGGCTTGTCTTTTGAGTTTGTCTTATTCTTAACACAAGTGGGCTCAGCTCACTCTATACAGCTATCAATATGGCTGTACAGAGAGTTTGTAAATAGCTCAGTATATGCTATGGTGCTTACTGCATTTGGGGGTGCTTGGAATTTAGCTAAGGTGTCACTTAGAAGAGAGAGGTTAGCCTTAGAAAAGTTCCTAAAGGTTTTTGGTTTTACTGCATCCCCATTTTTAATTTTTATTTCCAGCAATACTGCCTTACGGTCAGATCTGACTAGCAAAGATATTACATTGTGTGAGGGACATCAGTCCCCATGTTTGTGAGGGGTCTATATTATAACATCGAAGTCTACAAACTTCAAATCTTATAATATCGAACCCAGTAGAGCGAACACTTGAAATAGCGAAGCTGCAGAACACCGAATGGTTTCCCAGGGAAAGTATTCAGTGGGCTGTTTCTGCAGCTTCGCTATTTCCTCAACTATGGAGCGAAGGTTACGGACTGGGTAAGGTAAGTGTGCGAATGAAGGTGAGTGTGCGATTGGGCATGGGTTAGGTGAGTTAGGGTTAGGGCGCGGGTCAGGTAAATGTGCGATTGTGTGGACATGAGGGGTAGGGTAGGGCAGGTGAGTTAGGGTTAAGGAGCGGGTAAGGTGAGTGTGCAATAGTTAGGGACCTTAGGGTTAGGGCTGGGTTAAGGTAAGTGGGTAGCTAGTGGTGTATGTCTGGTTTAGTGTAGGGTTTTGTGAAGTAAATGTGTGCGGATTATTTATTTTGGTGTGCTTGAGTTGTGTGCATGTTTGTCGGAACAGCAAATTTTTTCCCTGGGAAAAAATTTGCTATTCTGACTGTTTGGTTTTCTGGTGTTTCGATTGAATGGGTTCGATATTATAACATTTTAAGTTTTTAGACTTCGATGTTATAATATAGACCCATTTATGAGTACAAGGTCAAGGATGTTTGTACCCTGGTAGGAAGGAGAAAGGACCAACTGTTTCAAGATGTTGATATTAATAAAGTTGAGGGATCACTGGGCTTGTGCATTAGAAGTGGTGTAGGATTCCCAATCTACAGAAGGGTAGTTGAGATTCCCCCAATGAATATCATTTTGGGTTGAACAGTGAGGGACTCTAGTACACTGACATAGGTAGTATGGGTTTCCTGGGACATGGGAGGGGGACCTGTATATTGGAAGGATATGGTACGAGACCCTGTTTGTCATGAGCTGCACATGTATATTCCAGTGAGCTAGTCTTCCACTTTAACTAGTCTAGATGTGAGGTTGGTTTAAATCTAGACTGTCACTCTTCCATCTTTACTTCTCTCCTGTGGAGTAGCTGGCGAAAAGGTATGAAAAACATTAGAGCATTGCATTGCTGAGGTACTCTCAGTGACGTTAAACCACGTCTCCATTACTACACAGACATCTACAATCTCCAGGAAGAGAAGTACTGCAGGGAGTAGAGTTTCTTGTTAAGACTTCCAGCATTGAGCAGTACCACCTTCATATATTCCTTCATAGGTTCAGTTAAGTTGGGAAGTTTACCAGTTTGGTATTACCTAAAAAAGGCATTATGAGAGTGGAAAAGGTCTTTTCCAATATCCAAATGCCTAGAGGGGATAAGTGGTGCAGACTATCCCTGACAAAGCAGTGTGGTCTGTCAACCATGCCCTCCTAGGCCATCAAATACTGTACCCCTTGGATTGACACTAAAAGCTAAGCCAATTATTTAAATCAATCATTTTCTGTTGGTAAAGTGGCATCATCCTTGGAGAAGGATGCTGCTCAGTTCTAGGCTCATACCTGCCTGAGACACAATCAGCGAGCTTGATGATGTCTTGCTTTATATAGTCAAGGGAGGTATGTCTTGGGTCATTAACACCCACATGGAGCATGACAGAGTCATACTGGTAGCTGTGGTTCAATGACATGAGTGCCTGTGTGACTTGACAGATAATAGTCCCAGAAAGGCAGGTAACTGTGACTCTCTCCTTTCCGTTTGGTGAGGGAGACATTGGTGTGCTTCACTACAGAATTACCAATGACCAGGAAATTTAGCTTAGTGCTGGTCTGTTTTAAGGGTTTAGCAGTACAGCCATTGGAAAGTGTCCTTGCCAGGTTTAGTAATAAACACTATAACACAGAAAGTGGAGAAAAGTTAATGGATTGAGAAGTCTAAAAATAGTGAAATAAACTAAGTAAGGGCAGAGTTAAGAGATTCCTCAAAGTATTAAAAGGTTGTACATTTACGTGTTCAGTAAAGGCTGGTTGTGGTGATGCTTTGTTCATGTGGAGGCAGAAGCTAAATGCATCTGAAGATGAATACAGCAGCAAAGAGAGAGATACTGTACAGGACAGAGCTCTGCAAGCAACTGGATGGCATAATGATTAAGGTGATTACCTTACAGACACAAGGTGCAGCGTTTGATTCTCACATGGGATAATTGGCTAGGCTTAAAAAACCCACAAGTGTAGTTAGGCTAGTAATAATCTATGAACCTATGAACAGTGGAGGTAGCAATCAGGTCAATGCTACAGGAGCTGTAGGAATTTCACATTAAACTTTGCAATTATTTTACTGATATCTGTCTGGTGATTTGGTAAAAAAAAAAAAAGAATAAACATATTAATACTGACAGCACCACAGAACAATGTGAAGCTGTTAGCTGTAATAATGCCTGTTGATTTTGTCCTCATGAACATTTCTCCCATTAAAACCAGCCTACTTGTTACACCCTCCATAATCAGACCTGACCATCTTGCTATGGTCTTATCTATGGAAGCCTATTTTCTGTCACTGATAAGTCCTCTATATTCAGGGATTACTCCAAGACCAATTTTTTAATAGTTACTGACCTTATCGGCAATCACTCTGTCTTAGATATAAGCATTGGGGCATTATTACCAGTCTGGACCAAGTATAAAGGCAAACCAATGTGGTGTAAACATAATAGCAAGTTTAAAACTAAATCCATACTGTGGAAGTACTGCATCAACAACTATAATAAAAAGAAAAAACTCCTGGTCATCTTTACAACACGTCCACTTCATCATTATAAAACAGATTTAAAAATGGTAATTACGTCTGTGAAAACTATCATTAGGACATGTAAGGCCAGCTATGGAATTAGAATTGTAACTAATTCAAAAGATAACCATAGTGCCTTCTTCAAATATATCAGGAATATTAGAAAGAATTTACAATTCTGTACTGAACTTCTTTCAAATGGTATCTCCTTCTCTGATCAGAAGGACATAGTTAATATTCTTACAGACACATTAAAAATATTAATTCTATGGGTCCTGGCAATATCCCTGGATACTTGCTAAGAAGTGTAAAGTTACAGGTAGAGAAACGCCTCCATCCTCTCTCCAGCTCCAGTCTCTCTGCTAGTTATGTCCCAGAGGAGTGCAGAGTGGCAGTTGTGGTGCCTTTGCAAAAATGTTGTCCCTGAACTGACCAGAAATGACAGGCCTATTAGTCTCACTGGTATTATTTGCAAGGCACTGGAATGTATTAGAGCTCAGCAAGCAAATAATGGCATTGGTGACCTTACATCCCATGATACACATCAGTTCAGCTTTGTAAAAGGCAACTATTATCTGCTCAACCTGAATGAGTTTTTTGAAAAGTTTGATGATGCCAAAGATAAGCGGAACATAGTGCACACTGTTTATCTAAACCTTGCCAAGGCCTTTCACACTATTCGCCATGCCAGGATTATTGACAAACTCTCCCAACTCAACATTAACCCCCACATAGTTTGGTGGATTGGCAACTGCCTGTCTAGCAAATGACATACTGTTAAGGTTGTAGGTATTTATGCTAGTCAAAAAAGTGTCAATAGTCGTATCCCACAGGCCTCTGTCCTGGGTCTCCTTCTCTTTGGTATACATTTCTGTGACATAAAATCTGATACACAAAGGACTTCACCACAGGCCTCTGTCCTGGGTCCCCTTCTCTTTGGTATATATTTCTGTGACATAAAAGCTGATATCAAAGGACTTCACCACAGGCCTCTGTCCTGGATCCCCTTCTCTTTGGTATATATTTCTGTGACATAAAAGCTGATATCAAAGGACTTCAGCTAACCAAGGCTGCTGAACATTGCAAACTAGGAGAGCTTGTCATATCCCAGTCTAATACTCAAATTCTTCAGCAAGAACTGGAGCAAACAAATGCTTGGTACATTAATTATGGGCCTTAACACCACAAAATGCAGCACAGTTTCTATTGGTAAATCCAGTGTCATTACTGCTTACCATATAGATTACATTGCACTTTATGACACAGTCATTAGAAACATGGGTACATATGTTGAGAAGAGATGATCCTTTCATAGGATCACAGGAAGTTACCAGGCTATTGGCCCTGATGCCCTTACAAGCCTAGCCAAGAATTTAGCCCATGTTCTGACAAGTCAAAACCCAATGCCCCTGTCCAGCAGGGATACAGGTTGAATCCCAGGGGTGTATTTTCTGTTCCCCATCAAGTTATCCAGATTGCGCTTAAAAAAGGGTTAATGAGGTACTCTGCTTGATACAGAGAGGGAGCCTATTTCACAGAAGGGGGAGTCTCTGGGACACAAATCTGTCCCACCAACAAGTCCTGTTGATGTCACGACCAGGTTGAGGTTGCTCGTGTGGGTTACTGAAGTGGTGCTTGACTTGCGGATATGCAGCAGTCCCATCACGGTGGGGTCTGAGATTGCTTTGTATGCCAGACAGAGGTCACCCCTGAGGAGTCTGTAGGAGACTAAGTAGAGGGACAGGGCGTTTAGCCTGTCTGTGTAGGGTAGGTGTTTGAGGCCCTGGATTCTCCTGGTGAGGAACCTCTGTGGTCTCTCCAACTGCTGCATGTGCTTTGTGAGGTACATGCAGAAAGGGGCATTGTACTCAATATTGGGCCTTATAAGGGAAGAATACAGGTATGTTATGACCTCCTTGTCTCTGGATGAGATACCCTTACTAATGAGGTGGGCCATGTAGAAAGCTTTCCACATAAGGGAGGCAATATGGTGATCAATAGTCAGTTTGCTATCAACCTGGATGCCCAAGTCCTTCACGGCTGATTGCGTGCTTAGGACCTTGTTATTAATGTGATAATTTGAGGGGATGCCACTCTCTCCAATGGGGATGATGATGCATTTTTTGGCATTCAGTTTGAGGTCATGTTTTCCTGCACCAGTCATTTGTTTGGGTGAGACCCTCTTGGAGAATGTCCTCATCACTAGAGGAATTGATGACAGCACTCAGCTTGCAGTCATCTTCAAACTTTGTCAGCCACAGCACACTGGTTTTCACCTGCACCTCAGAAAATTATATCCCAAACAACAGAGGTCCCAAAACCGATCCCTGGGGTATACCACTAGTTACAGGTCTACTGCTTGAGGTTGCTTCCCCTATTTTGACTAGGTGGGTTCTATTAGTGAGCCAGTTTGCTACCCATCTGGTAACATACAGATTGATGCCTAGTTGAGAGAGTTTATCTATTATACCTGAGTGAGGAATACTATCAAAGGCTTTGGCCAGGTCAAGGTAAGCAGTGTGCACTATCTTCCACTCATCCATGGCTTTGGTGACTGTCTCAAAGAAGTCGACCAAATTTAACAGGCATGACCTCCCCTTGACAAAACCAAACTGTGTGTGATTGAGTATTTGGAGGTTGCCAATGTCCTTGTTAATGAGGTCCATGATAATCCATTCCATGGCTTTGCAGATCAGGCTAGTTAGGCTGAGGGGTGTTTAATTTCCTGGATCAGTGGATGCTCTACCTTTGTGCAAAGGGATGACAGTGGCTGTCCTCCACTCGGCTGGGATGAAGATGGTACTCAGGCTTTGCCTGAAAAGGGTGCCTAATGGTGTTGCAAATTCCTGCCTGAGTTCATGTTGTATGCAGCCTGGGATGTTATCAGGTCCCATTGAGGCTGCATTTTTTGACTTTGAGAGGGCAGTGATGACTTGCTCCCTAGAGATAAGAGGAGGGGGCAGGTGCTCGGGATGTCCTGATTTACTGATGTGGGATAAAGTCATGACGTTTTCACTGAACATGTCTGCCAGTAGGTTGGCTATATCTACAGGGTTTGTGTATGTGGTATCCTTGACTACCAGTTCAGAGCAGATCTGAGTGCTTCCTTTGAGATTGTGGACATATGCAAAGAAGGCATTATGATTGTCTTTAGCAGATGCGGCCAGTTTGGCCTCAAAGTTTACTTTGGAGGATTTCACTAGTGCTCTTATTTGCTTATTCAGACTAAGGAGAGATTGCTTCCAATTAGACATCTGCTCCTACTTGGTCCTGGACACCATTTTTTTCACTTTTATTTTAGAGTTTATTTACTGCAGATGTCCACCAGACAGGTTTACTCTTCCTTGAGGAGGATGACTTTGTCCTGTCAGGTACTGCTGATTCTATGCAGCTATATAAATGCTCATATAGTACTTTGGTGTAGGTTTGGACATATGTGCCAGTTTCTATGCAGGAGGAGGGGGCTGTGAAACAGTTTATACCTTACCTCA
>NC_056726.1:1013749270-1013791770 GCF_019279795.1 Protopterus annectens | reverse complement strand
CTTAGGAAATGGGAATGGCAGGTATATAAAGAAACGATTGGGATAACGCACATGGGATGAAGATGAAGACGAAGATGAAGATGAGTTACCGTTACTGAGTAAAACAATAAGGGTGTGAGTGGAATGACAGGGATCGTTAAAGGAAGACACACGACTGCAACTGTCAACAGGGGAATACAGATGGCAGCAGGGAGGGACTTTGGATGGCATCAGAGGGGGGACTTTGGACAGCATCTATATCGCAAAGTACATAAGCACCACTAAACAGTTCTCAAATGGGCAAACTGGATACCAGTCCAACAAACAGCAGAACTTCTACCAGGTACTGCTTTACTTAAACTCCTAAACCATAAGACTTTCTGCTACTCGGCAGGATGATTTACAACAATAGTGAGATAACCTACAGCCACAAATCACAACCTGACCATGGTCCATCTTCCCACACCACCTTCCCTTCCAGAAAGCACAGCAGCTGCTGTTTCTTCATTGCAGGCACCAAAATCTGGGAAACCATATGTACTACTGAGCACAAGGGTCTTGGGTAACCTTTCAAATCTCAAGAAAAAATTAAGACACCTCTCAAAAGCAACTGAATGCCATTTCTTCCCTAACATAACAATCTATCCTTTAAACCTCTATTTCCTCCTACCAAACATCTCCTTCACGCGCTCTCTTACTACTGTGTACCTGACAAGTTAAACAAACATGTATCTATGCTCACAAATGTAAATATAGTGTCTACCCTGCAATATTTTTTGTCCATAGCATACTGTGTTTTGCACATCTTTGCATTTTTACAGCTTGGCTTAGCATGCAATAGGTTCACATAACTCAGTGCTCTACCCTTGTCAGTGAATCCAAATAAAAATAAATATAAATAATCTTTTTCTTCTTCTTCTTTCAGCTTTTCCAGTTTAGGGGTCACCACAGCGGATCATCTGTCCGCTCATGATTGGTAGTGGAGTTTTACTGTGTTGAGTTGCCAGCCCGGCGCCCAACCTTCCACAGAAGGCACACACATGCACACACTCACACCTAGGGCCAATTTAGAGTGTCCAATCCACCTACAGCATGTCTTTGGGATGTGGGAGGAAACCCACGCGACCACAGGGAGGACATGCAGACTCCGCACAGAAGGCACCCCAGCAAAAATAAATATAAATAATAAAGTACAAAAACAGAAGTAACAATGGGGAGAAGCTGGTGGACCCTGAAAGCAGAGCTTGGACTTTGCGTGTGCCATGCAAGAAAAAGTAAACCTGCACAGTGTTGATGGGACACCGTAGTCAAGATATAATAAAAGTGAAACCTGGACAAGGTATAAAGAAAGTGAATAATGTTCTGTTAAAAATATATCAATGGCTTATTAGACCCAGGCACCTCCAACAGATATACGTTAATCAACAAAGTTATAAAAGGCTTCAACTCCAACCTCCAGCAAGCTGACGGGAAACCAGTAATTAGGGACTAATAAAAATGCCTCTGCTAATTAATACCAGAGTGTTTTTTAACCTGTTTTTATAATCTGTAACATGATATGGACCAATAAAGGTGAGAGAATGTATAAACATTAGACTGTTAAAGGTGAGAAAAGCTGTAAATGCTGTTATACATAGTATGCAACTGTCTCATTTACTTCACAAAATCTGTTTTCAGATAAGTCACTATGTGTATTCGCCATCCTTTAGGTTCTGTTTCTTTAAGGTCGTCACCTCATTCATTGTTTAATGGGGCTAATTACAGGAAGGGACTTGTGTGTGACATGGGTGGGCTAAACCAAAGTCTTAAGGAAACAAGTTCCTCATGAGTTAATGTTTTTTGAGAGGAGGAGAAACTTTTCACTTACACAGGAAAGTACTGTGCATGCAATGTGAGACCACAGAGACAGGTTGTGCTTTACGTTTCGTTATAATGCTGAATTAAAAAAATAAAGCTCACTTTCTTAAATGTCCATCTTCATGTATATACGGTTGTATATAATACTAATAACATTATTATACAGCTGTGTGTAATACAAAGAAAGTGATGAGTGAGGACACACTAGGAGGGCATAAACAATAAGAATAGAAGGTCTGAGGTAAAGACCAGTAACTGGGGTATGCAGGAGTTAAAAGACCAGTGACTACTGCAGCAGCTGTACTGCAACAGCAAAAGGCAGTAAAAATGACACCATCCTTTCCAGACTGTCATCTGCAAGTATGCAGTCAAATAAATAGTATAAAAGCTACTGGCACTCCATAACACACTTCCTCCAGTAATTTTTTTTTACTACACTTGGCTTTAAAAAACATTTTCTTCAGTTGTTTTTGAACTGAGGTACTAATACTCTTCATCCTGACATAAAACACACACACACACACACACACACACACACACACACACACACACACACACACACACACACACACACACACCACATATATACACAGACACACACACCTGTACCTACAGACGCACACATGAGCGCACACAGATATGTACACAAATGCATGTTCTCGCGTGCACAGACACACACACCACACATATACACATACACCTGCACGTACAGGGTCTATATTACATGGTTGAATGCTTAGATGAGCCAACACCTAAACATCGACCACATAATCTCGAAGGCAAAAAACAGCGAACGGCCAAATTAACTCAGGGAAAGACTTTCCTTGGCTGTTCGCTGTGTTTTGCCATTTTCTCCACTGTAGAGCTATCTCAGAGTTGGTATATTTAGTTAGTGGGGTGGGGGGCATAGCCTCCCACTTAGTTTGGCTGAAAACTTTCTTTTTTTTTTTTTGGTGGCCGACAGTTTCGTTTCCCGACGGTGTTCGCTGTTGTGGGGTTCAATAGTTTGTGATCGATGTTTAGATGTTCACTCACCTAAGCATTCGATCACGTAATATAGACCCCACACACAGACACACACACATACACACAGTCAGAGACTCGCACAAACCTGCACATACAGAAACACACAACAGACATGTGGGCATACAGATACATGCACACGCGCTTGCTTGCGCGCGCCCAGGCACACAGATGCACAAGTATGTGTTCAAGACAAGATCAGATGAATGCATTTTACTTCCAAATCTAGTGGTGCTGATCTGTTTTCTGTTCTGAAATGGAGTAGAGGAATCTGGGAAACATTCCAGGACAATCAGTCAAGGAAATACAGCCTGTGGGTCTCATTAACGTAGTTCTGCATCCAGTTGTTGATTTTTACTTTTCCTTTTTTGTAAGTTTTATTATGGTGATGGGGGTGTTCAAAGAAAAAAAAATGAGTAAATAATTTCACTACACAAGGAAATTCTGCCTGAAAATAAGTCCAGAATTTCCAAACGGTGCATTTAAAATTTAGAGAAAATACAGATTCCTGGCAAAATAACGAGTAGGGTTCCTCCAGAAAAATAATAAATGTTAGAGAATAGAAATTTAGAAAATCTCCAAATGCAATAACCAGTTGCGGTAAGATAGTGACAAAGCCATAGAGAACACAGTTTATCAAAACCATACGATTAATGCTATGACTTAAAGAGTAGGAGAAAAAACAAAAATTCAATACCTGAAAACATTAAAATGAGACTTGTCAGACATGCATGGCTATGGAATTGCCTGCCCAAAGAGCTCGACTTAGAGGAGCTCTTTCTGTGTGAGAACCTGACAGGTCTAAGACATGACTAAATGCTACCATGCCAGAATCCAATGGTCACTGGTGATGGCTATTCAAGTCATGGCAAAATTGGAGAACCACAGTCCAAGACCATAATCAGAATTACTATGGTTAAGCAGACAGTTGTCTTCTTGGACAGTACTGACTGTCACCTGATGGGCAGGATCATGGCTTGATAGCCTTCCTTAGATAGTATTATTTATTTACTTATTTAATTTGTTTACTGGGACAATCTAGCTGGACCATGCAAGTCCCTCTTTCAGCAGAGGCCTGGAGAGAAAAGCTCCAGAAATAAAATTTATCAGTCTTACTCAGAGTATTCAATATGATTTAAAATAATATATTAGTCATAACAAAATTTGATACACAAATCACATATCTGACAATTACATACATTCAATGATGTAAACAAGCTCAATAAATGCAAACTATCATAAAGGTATACGAAGAATGGAATAAAAAGTACCAGGCAAGCACGTGAGTAGGAAAGGAGAAAATAAGTGAGGTTAGCCTGGACAGCAAGCACAAGAGCAAAACCAGGTATTCAAAAGAAAAGAAAAATTCTCTTTGTAGATATTGGGCATGGTAAGGGGAGGGGGAGTTCCATTCTTTTGACACACAGGTGGGACATAGGGAGTCACCACAGTTAACATCGAAGGTTTGAGTCTGCAGATCCAAGAGAACTTGAGAAAGCTTGTTTAGAAATGGAACAGTGAATTGAAAAGGGCATCACTGAGATCATCCAAAGTGTTGAGGGTCTGCTTGTTCCTTAAGAAGTCATCTACAGAAGCCTTGACAAAAGTGCACCTATCCCTCCAAATGGTCATTCAGAATGTTGTTTCTGAACTCCTTCATGAGGAAGGACAGTCTAAGTCACACTGTGCCACACAGGTATACATCCCAAAGTATGGCTCTAGTGGTTGTGTATACACAAATAAAAGTGCAGTTGTAACCCAGAGTTACTCTGTTCTACAAATCTTGATCAATACGTTCATAGGTAACTACTTGGCTAGTTGCCCTGGTGGGCTATTTTAAGCCTGGCCAATTTCCCTGACAGGTGAGAATCAAATCCTACATCTTTTGCATGTGAAGTAAACACCTTAACCATTATGACAACCCCCAACTCCCACAAGCAAAGACTGGACTTTGGACAGGTGAAATGAATAACTGAGGGCATTAAGCTACACAGCTTTAAAGGGATATACTCTCTTGTCACACCTTTTCAAAGATTTTGGATTCTCTGGATAATAATAAAAACACTCAACAACACACCAATATCTCCAATTTATTAAAATATAAAGTAAAAATAAAAACGTAAGCGCTTTCACTACCACACACTGTCGCTTCATCAGACAAAGAGAAGTAGAAATTCAACAATATATATATAGCCATCTGTAGTTAATTAATCAATCAGCCCTTAACATCAATTAAGACATACTGAATCATTTAAAATATCTAAAATTAAAAGCATTATTCACAGTATTTACAATACTCCCATTCGATTTTCGGCTTGGCTTGGTGGGAGTGCCTTCTGTGTGGAGTCTGCATGTCCTCCCCGCGGTTTAGTAGTGTTCGAAAGACATGCGTGTGTAAATGGGCGTGCCTTCATTGAAGGTTGGGCGTCGAGCTGGCACCTCGGTGTTTCGTAAAAAAATCTACTGCCAATCATTAGTGGACCGGAGTTCTGCTGTGGCGACCCCTTACCGGGAAAAAGCCGAAAGACCAACAACAACAACATTCACAGTATTTAAAATCTAAAGGCTCTAAAAGGCGTATACATATACAGAATGGTTAGATTATGTAAACATTGAGCAAATTAAGTACACATCAATGGTGAAGTCTCCTAGACTTTAAAAAAGCTTTAATTGAAAAGGCACCATTTAAACCTGGATGCCTATCTGCATTCAGTAGCAGTATCCATTTTTGTTCAGCTGCCTCAATAGCATTTTCTATATCACCTGCTCTGGGATTCTCGTCTACAACCTGGATGACGAAAGACCTAAAACTATGTGAGGGATCCGCCTGCTTCACACGATTGGCTAATGCACTGTTGTCCTTTTTATTTTTAATATCTCTAATATGTTCTAAAATTCTGTCTTTGAACAATCTATTAGTTTTTCCTACATAAAAATGGTGACATTTTATGCAGAAAGCAAAATAGACAGTATGCACTGTTCTGCAGTCAGCATAATAATTTAAATTAATAATAAAATGCTTAAATGGATGTGCATATACTGCATTTGAATAAATATACTGACAAGAAGAGCAATGTCTGCAGGAAAAGGTGCCTACTTGTACTGATTCATAAGGTCTATTTATAGTGGGTTTGTTACAGAGATGCTGTCTCAGTGACTTGTTGTTCCTAAAAGTAAAAGCAGGTGCATTACTTATCTTACTCTTAAGTTCTGGAACTTCTTGTAGAATGTTCCGGTTCTTTCTTAAAACATCACAATAATCATTTATATCACTGGAATACTGCAGGACTATTCTGAAGTTATCCCTATGAATACTGTCAGTCCTACCATATAGTCCTGTTTGTGTTATTTTCTTAAAGTATGGTTAGCATTGTTGCCTCACAGTTAGACGTTGCCCGTTCAATTCTCAGTTAGAGCGTCTTTTGTGTAGCGACATGCGTGAATGGGCGTTCCTTCATTGATGGTTGTGCATTAGGCCCGGCAAGCCAGTACATAAAAATCTACTGCCAATCATTAGCGGACCGAAGTTCCGCTTTGGCGACCCCTAACCTGGAAAAGCCGAAAGACACAAACAAATGGTTGGCATTTGCTATTCCTATGTAGCCAAGCTTCATGTAGAGCATCATCAATATCCTTTTCGGGATACCCTCTCTCTATGAATTCCTGCTTAGTAGTGTTGAGGGCATCTTGTGCATCTAAGTCATCATTGTGTAGTCTTAGAACCCTATAAATCTGACTTTTCAACATATTACGAGAAATATGTCTAGGTCGGATGCATACTATTTTTATGAAGGAGGGCATTTTTCCTTGTAGGTTTTCTATAAATGCTACTGCGTATCAGGTTTAACTCAGATTTATGAAGAGTCACATCTAGGAACTCTACTTCCTTCTCAGAATATTTATAACTGAACTTAAGGAAATAAGTTGTACATATATTCAATAAATTGTGTTTGCTCTATGGTATCTCCTTTCCACAGCAGAAAAATATCATCCACAAAACGGACATACCATGCAATGTTACCATAGAATACATTGGCTTCCGACAAGAATGTGGATTGTTTTCATTGTGTTAGGGCTAAATTGGTGTAGCTATTTGCACAGGCAGTGCCCATAGCTATGCCAGTTTTTTGTAAGAAGTAATCATTCTCAAAAATAAAAGCATTATTCTCCAGAATAATTTCAAGCAAAGTACAAACAAGCTTCACACAGTCATCATTGAGACATCTATTTGAAATAAGGAAAGTTCTAATCATAGGAATGGAGGTAAAAAGAGATTCTATGTCCAGGGTCACAAACATATAGTCAGTATCCAAAGTAGAGAGTCTATCATGCAATCTTTCTAAGAAAGTCTTAGTATCCTTTAAAATAGTGTGACAACCATCCAGAAATACATGCAGAGTATTTTCTACATATATATAGATAAAGGTTCAGTGCACCAACCCCCAACCGATACTGTCGGTCTCATGGGTGGGGGAAAAGTACAGTTTTGTACCTACCATAAATGTAGATGTTCGAGTGCTAATACATCTGCAGTAATCACAGATGGGTTTTCTGCCGTCAGGCGGCCCCTCGGTCGGCCGAATTCCAAAGTCTTGGTCTGGCGTCAGTTGCCGTCGCTTACTCTTCTGACGTCAGTGAGACCAGAGTATATAAGACACAGCCGACGCCATGTTCTTCAGTCTTTCTTGCCCCAGATGTCAGGTGCCCCCAGAAGGAAGGCAATACATAAATAATGCTTATATACATATACAAGCAAAGCAATATAATCCAAAATCAGTGGATGCAAGCAAATAAAACATAGCAGGATAATCCAGTCAGGTAGTATGAAGAGGTTGTTAGGCCCCATGCCTTTACCAAGTGGGGAAGGAGGGCGGGAAACCTGTACTGCAGCTGTATTAGCACTCGAACATCTACATTTATGGTAGGTACAAAACTGTACTATGTTCATCGTGCATACAGCTGCAGTAATCACAGATGGGTAGAATCCCAAAGCTATGCATAGGGTGGTAGGTACTAGGAGGAACTGGGTTGAGCCAGAATGCCCTGAAAAATAGAAGTGGCAAAGCCTGCTCTTGTTCTGGCAGGCAGGTGGTAGTGTTTTGTGAAGGTATGTACAGAACTCCAAGTGGCTGCCTCCAAAATATCTTTGGTAGGAACTCCTCTGAGGAAGGCTGTAGAGGTAGCTGTGGCCATGGTGGAGTGAGATCTGATACCTGTAGGAACAGATTTCCCATGATAGGAATAACAAAACCATATGTAGTGGCCAATCCACTTGGAAATAGTCTGTTTTGCAACTGGTTTCCCTTGAGCCCCTACAGCATAGGACACAAAAAGTTGTTCTGATTTCCTGAAGGACTTTGTTCTGTCCAAATAATAACGTAGCTGCCTATGGATGTCTAAAGAGTGTAGCAGCCTTTCCCCTTTGTTTTGAGGGTTGGGATAAAAGGTAGGTAGGTGTATGGCTTGATTTAAGGCTACCCTGAATACCACTTTTGGCATAAATGAAGGGTTGGTACGAAGGGAAACCCTGTCCTGATGGAAAATGAGGAAGGGCTGCACCGCCATGAGGGCCTGTAGTTCAGAAACCCTACGAGCTGAAGTGATGGCCAGAAGGAAGGCTGTTTTCCAGGACAAATATTGCAAATCTGTTGAGGCAGCTGGTTCAAAAGGAGGCAATGTTAATTTTTCTAGTATGTAATTAAGATCCCAGGCTGGTATTGGTTGCTTCCTTGGAGGTCTTATATTCTTAGCCCCTCTGAGGAACTGTCGTAAGAGTGGGTGAGAAAATAAAGGAGGATCCGTGTTGAATTCTGCAGAAATGGCTGAGGCATGGATTTTTATGGAGGAAAATGAAAGTCCACTGTTCAGCAGCTCAGCTAGATACTGTAATACCTGAGGCAAGTTCAGTTTTCTAGGGTCCTGGCCTCTTTTCTCATTCCAAGAGGAAAACCGCTTCCATTTTGCGGAGTAAGCTTTCCTAGTAGATGGCCTTCTGGCCTCCAAAATGACATCCTGCACCTCCTTGGAGAGTAGGGTCTGTTGTGGTGTTAAGGAATTTTCCATGCAGCGAGATTGAGTGTTTTCAGCTGACTGTGAAGAGTTCTGTAGCTGTGCTGAGTCAGCAGAAGAGGCATTAGAGGCAGGGACCAGGGAGGAGTATGTGTTAGGCTCCTCAGGAGTGGGTACCAGTGTTGCCTTGGCCAATCTGGAGCAATCAATATCATCTTCGGTTTGTCTGTTCTTGCTTTCAATAGCACCTTGGGCAGAAGAGGCAGAGGTGGGAATGCGTAAACTGTCCATGCTGTCCAACTGAATGAAAGGGCGTCCACTCTCCAGGCCTTTGGATGAAAGGTCCTCGAACAAAACTTTTCCAATTGATGATTCCTGTGGGAGGCAAATAGATCTATGTCTGGCCTCCCCCATGCTTGGATTATTGCTGTAAACACCTGAGGATGCAACTTCCATTCGTGTGGATCTGTCATATTTCTGCTTAGATTGTCTGCCAGTGTGTTTTCCAATCCTGGCAAGTACTGTGCTTGAAGTTCGATTTGTCTTTCCAGGGCCAAGTTCCAAAGAGTCATGGCTAGTCTGCACAAGGGGTATGAATGTGTTCCTCCTTGTTTGTTTATGTACCACATTACTGTGGTGTTGTCTGTTCTTATCAGTAATTGTCCTGGATGCAGGAAGTCCTTGAAAGCTGTAATTGCATTTATTACTGCTAGCATTTCTTTTGATTGATGTGAAGGTGCTTTTCCTTTTGGGACCATCTGCCCTGAATGCACCTGTCCTTCATGTGTGCCCCCCAGGCGTAATCTGAGGCGTCTGTGGTTATGACTTGCTTTGCTTGAGGCTTGCAGAATGGGAGGCCTGTGTTTGCTTGACATGCTTGGGCCCACCATAGAAATTCCTTTTGCAAACATGGAATTATTGGTATAATTGTTTCCAAACTGTGACTGTGTTGAGACCATAGATTTTTTAGGTACCATTGAAGTTTCCTCATATGCAGCTTTGCACATGGGATTAGAAGAATGCAAGATGCCATGAATCCCAGAGCCTGCAGGATTTTCCTTGCAGTAAGCCTGGTACTTTTTGCTAGTATTTTGAAGTACTGAGATAGTTGCCCCTGTTTTTCTGGCGTAAGATAGGCCATCTGGGTGTTTGTGTCCAAGTTGGCACCCAGGATGGTTATTTTCTGAGATGGTGTTAGCCTTGATTTCTCTTTGTTGATTGTATATCCCAGAGAAAGCAGCAACCATGTCACATATGCCAGATGTTCCAGAAGTATGTGCTTGCTGTCCGCTTGGATCAGGCAGTCGTCCAGATAAGGGTACATTTGTATCCCTTGAAGTCTGCAGTAGGCAATCACTGATGCCAGGCACTTTGTGAATACTCTGGGCGCAGTAGATAAGCCAAAGGGCAATGCAGAGAATTGATAGTGGATTGAACCTGCAAGAAACCTGAGGTATCTTCTGCAGCTTTGTCTGATTGGGACATGCAGGTATGCCTCCTTGAGGTCCAATGTTACCAGCCAAAACTCCTTGCCCAGCATGGGAAGAAGCTGCTGTAATGTGAGCATCTTGAATTTTGGTACGAGTAGAAATGTGTTTAGGATGGATAAGTCCAAAATGGGTCTCCAGTTGGTTCCTTTCCTTGGTACCAGAAAAAGTCTTGAATAAAAACCTTGACCTTGTTGGTGCGTAGGTAGCTCTCATGCTTATGAGCTTTGAAATTTGCAGTTGTGCCTCTGCCCTTTGATTTTGTGGCAGGTTTGGCATGCCTCTCATTTTTGGAAGAGTGTGAAATTGAAATTTGTAGCCTGTGTTTATAATGTCCAGTATCCATTTGTCTGTTGTGACAATATGCCAATTGCTTGCAAATAATGCTAGTTTCCCTCCCAAAGGTGCTGCCAGCTGAGACATGCTTGGCATGAAAATGAGGGAGTCATTGGGTTTGCTTCCTGTATTGTTGTGCACTGTCTTCGCCACCTCTTGGTGCTGGAGTTTGCCATTGTCTGCCTCTATATGATCCTTGTGATTGCCCTCTGCCTCTTGTGCGTCTGTATCTACCTGTTTGGGGCTTGTCAGTGGCTGGAAAGGACCAGTTTTTTGAAGGCCAATTTCTGCTAAAACGTGGTGGTTGGACCTGTAAGAAAGCTTTGACAGTTTGCATAGATTTGGCTTTTTCTTCCATTTTCCGTAGTATCTCCTCAGCATTAGTGCCAAATAGTACATCCTTTTGTAAAGGAGCATCTAGAAGTTTAGCTTTCACATGATCAGGCAAATTTTGTTCCCTAAGCCAGGCATGTCTGCGAATGACTGATCCTGTAGCAGCCGCTCTACTGGAGGCCTCTAGGGCATCATAACCACATTGTAAGGTGTGTTTACCCACTTGCTCTGCATTATGCATCATATCCTGTAACTCCTTTAAATCTGGTTGTTCAGATTGAGACATTTTGACCTTAATTGAGATAACAGGAACTGTTGATATTTAATCATATGAAACTGACAGTTTAAGGCCCTGATGGCTAGGGTGGCCGAGGTATATACCTTTTTACCCCACCTTTCTAAAGATCTGGATTCCCTTTCTGCAGGAAGCGGATTCTTGGCAGTGGAGGCCTTCAATCCCTTGGGGCCTTGTGAAATGGTTTCAGGGTCAGCACTATGGCCTTTGAAGAGAAATTGGTGAGAGCTGGGTACTCTGTAATACCTATCAGGTTTGACTGGTGCAGGAGGCAGAGAATCAGGGTTAAGACAAGCCCCCGAATAGACATCATCCAGTATGTCCAAAACAGGGGATATAGCCAGAGGTCTGTGTTGAGGTAACCAAAGAAATTCCCTAGGTCTTTTCTTGGAATCTGAAAAGTCTTGGCCTTCCCAATGGAAGTGTTCCCTCAAGGTGTGCAAGGTTTCCCCAAAGGAAAAATCTTCAGGAGGGGATACAGAAGGAATAGACTGTTCTGCATCCAAATCCTCAAAAGGAGAGTAAGAGTGTTCCTCTGCATCAGAATGTTCTGATAAAATAGATCCCTGATCAGAAGAGGGAGAATCTTCCTCCACTCTGGGTCTCTTGTCAGGAGGGGGTTGAGAACCTCTGATAAGAGTAATTAAATCCTCAGCCATTTTAAGCATCTGTTTTTTAGGCATGGGTCCTGTAGATGGGCCCTGTGCAACAGGCCTCGTGGGATGCCTGGCTGCTTAGGATTTAGTGAAGGCCTTAATTGAAAAAGAAGATGAGGGCCTAAATACACCATGGGTGGAGGTGGACCTGTCCACATTAGCAGGCTCGACATTAGCAGGGGCTTTGGTTGTAGTCTGGGAAAGGGCCGAGGAC
Organism: Protopterus annectens; assembly: GCF_019279795.1. Taxonomy (NCBI): domain Eukaryota; kingdom Metazoa; phylum Chordata; order Ceratodontiformes; family Protopteridae; genus Protopterus; species Protopterus annectens. Next base: position 1,013,779,581 of record NC_056726.1, on the reverse strand, counting down.
CCAGCGGTCTCGGGTACAGAGGACACCGCCAAAGGAGTGTCGTCGGTAGTCAGGGACTGCAAAGGCATCTCGCTGAGAACCGGACCACGTGTAGCCGGTTTTGGCGTGGTGTCGGCGGGGACTGCGGGCCTCGCGTGTCGGTCCTTTTCCTTGCGTTTTTTGGACAAAACGGTAGTCGGAGTGTCCGACGACATTTTATAATCAAAAGCTTTACCAAAGTAGTGTTGGGCGAACTCCGCCCGACGCTTAATAGTGCGTTTATTGAAAGTAGCGCAAAAGCGACAGCCCGAGATGTCGTGGTCTGGGCCCAAACAAGGTATGCAGAGGGAATGGAAATCCTTATGCGGTATTTGCTTCCCACAAGAAATACAATTATTAACTTTTTCTGACATCGGTCTGAGGCAAGAAAAGTTTCCCCAACGGGGTACTTAGCTTTAATGAAGACTTCGGTTTCCAATTTTTTTGTAATTCAGGAGCTGGCCGACCGGCACTTGCGAACTGCTTCTGCTTCGGGCACCATGCGGCAAAAAAGACTGAAGAACATGGCGTCGGCTGTGTCTTATATACTCTGGTCTCACTGACGTCAGAAGAGTAAGCGACGACAACCGACGCCGGACCAAGACTTTGGAATTCGGCCGACCGAGGGACCGCCTGACGGCAGAAAACCCATCTGTGATTACTGCAGCTGTATGCACGATGAACATCTTGTTTTTGTGTATTTTTGGTAGGCCGTAGATACTAGGAGTCATAGGATTAGCTATATTAAAATATTTAAACAAGTCTTCATTGATCAGGCCTGTCATCATGAGGTCAAAAATTAGAAAAGAAACTTTCTCAGTAATACCAATCACAATTGGTTTCGATATACACTGATATGTGTTGGTATCTAGGAGTACCCTCATTTGTTTAACATAAAGTTCCTTGTCAAGTATCACAATTCCTCCTCCTTTGTCTGCAGGCTTGATGTCAATAGAATGCAAGTTTTTTAGTTCATTTAACGCATTCAAATCTTGACTGCTCATATTGCAGAAGTTGACATTGGTACCTGTTTCAAATAATAATCTAAATTCAGCCTCACACACTGAAATAAACGTTTGTATTACTGGATGTCACTGGAACAAAGGTAGGTCTTTTGTAATTAGGAACATTGTTTATATTATTGTCATTACCATTAAACATAGTCTTTAGTGTTAAATTTCTACCTAACAGTCTTAAATCCTTAAGTATTTCAGCATGGTCTGCACGTTTAGCTGGTATGAATGACAGACCTTTATTCAATAGCTGAATTTGTTCAACAGTTAGTTCGAGTGAAGATAGATTAAAAAATCAAACCTGAGTTTAAAACCAACGCCTTTTTACTGTTTGTGGGTTGTGTTCTGCACTCTGATTTCTCTGAAGTTTGCCTTTTCCTATTAAACTTCTGGACCTGCTCCGGATTAGAAGTGGCTTTTTTAGTGAGAAATCTCCCATCTGGTTCTTTACTAAAAAATCTCTGCTAGCCTCGGAATTAGCACTATCATATGGCGTTGTTCTTTTATTAGTATCAATAAGTTTATTTGTATTAGAGCCAGGAGTATGCAAAGATGTAGAGGTAGACGCCATAACATTATCGGCGTTAGGAGAAAGGGGCTGGCTTACAGTTTGTTTCATCTCTGCTATACGTAGCACATTTATGGAGTCACCCCTTTCACAAATTCTATTCACAGATTGGTTGCTCTGAGTACTAATATTCTCGATAGCAGCTATGGCTATAGATTTCTTCGGCCAAGAAAAGACATTGTGATTATCAGTCATTAAGATCTTTCTGCAGTTTTTTTATTTTAGTAAACTGCAATCTCTTATCATAGGATAAAATGTTTTGTTGAAGCTGATCTAATTTCTCAGTAGTAACATCAGGTTTTTTTTTTTTTGTTTGTTTTTTTTTAAGTTATTTTGGATTCTCTGCCTAATGGCAAATGTGGTCTCTGGGACCTGTGTGACATGTTACTGGAGTATTTTTTAAAATGCCCATTGAAGGATGTGCTTCTATAAGCCAGTACCATGCAAAGGATGTCTACTTTCTAGGGATTGCAAAAAAATAAAAAGCAAAACATTTGAGCCCTTCCTAGCTGAGGAAATTGAATTGTTCTAAGTTAATTTATTAGAATGACAGAGACTTTCTTGTTTTCCTTTCTCTGTAGATGCATACTTATGTATTTTAAGGGGTGAAGGGATGTGAACTTGAGGCCAGTCCACAGACAACCTCATGAGTGCCAAGATCCTGCCAGTTGTACTATCACCTGTGTGGTAACCCAAAGGGAGGAGCAGACTCATTGTACTAACCTGGCACAGAGACTTGGTCTCCATGTCTTCTAACTGTCCACAGGAGCTGGACAGGAAGAGACTACAACACCCCCACCCAATATCTTCAGGCATCAGCTCATGCATTGTCACATACGTACAAGAGTGAGCACGTCCTGTGATAGGAGACCTGTACACCCACCAGTGGCGTCATGCAAAAAAAATAGGCTTGCACTGGGACAAGCATTAGCATCAGGTCATATTTTCAAAAGGTGTGGTCACAGAAATGAAACTCTGTTTCCAGCTGGAAACCTAATTTTTGAATGATATTTGCCACCCAGCTATGAGAACCTTGGCTGTAGATGATTGTCACTGTTGAAGTGACACTCTGACCCCATGTGTAAAAATGGGAAATAGGGTTGTGGATGGATTTGTCCATAGTCCTTGAAACATAAACCTTATAGTGTAAATGGACTTTTCATCTCAATTTTAACTTTTAACATTTCCAGTTCACTGTTATTTATTAGCTTGGATTCTGACTGGGTTTTTTTTTTCAGCTTTCTTGTGGGCTTGCTGCTTGTTTCTGTTTGGTTGGTACAGAGAATCTTGATGGGGGGGGGGGGGGTTGTAAGAATACATGCTTCAAGATTGAGGGACCACTGTTTTTTTAACCATATTAGTGGGTTTCATCTTCTGAAAAAAAAATTATGGCTTTATTTTTGGTCTGTGAGCTCACGCATATTGTCAAAGTGGCTTGCATTTGATGAAACAGCGCTGTCCTTCAGTTGTGTGCTATTGTACTTACTAAACTAATATAGAAACCTGCTGTGTGTTTGTTGGCTAAGGAATGGAAATGAGTTGGATAGACTTTTACCTGTATTTTTACAGGAATTAATCAGCAACGGCCTCAAAGATGGGTAACTGCTGCTGCTATGTTTTAAGAAGTGCATCCATTTAACTGTTACCTTTCCCTATCCTAAATCTCACTAACCCACAGCATTTCTACCTCGAGGTAAGCCAGAAATATAAGCATGTAAAATCTATAAATTTTATTATTTTCTGCTCTGTTTTTGATATGCAAAGTTAGCGGTCTCTCTTTCCCACTGTCTTCTTCCTTTGTGAATTACTTCACTGGGGTAGTAACTGCAAATGATCACTTTTAATCAGTGTACTACCCAGGTAAATCAATTTAAAAAAATAAATAAAATAGTCTTTTGACCATGTTAGTCCAATTAGGTTAGTGGACTCCTTTCAGGGAAGTAACAAGGTAGGATTCATAGTACCAGGGGAAATGTGTCTATTCTTTTCAATAGGTGCCATGGGATCTTTTACATCCAGATGGAACTTTGGTTTAACATCACAACCGAAGGATGGCACACTCAAGAGTGCAGCACCCCCCCCTAATTTTTCAAATAAGCAGGGTTCTCAGACAACAGAGTGGACACTATTTGTGAACCTATTTCCATTGTGCTTTCAAATATATTTTTTTATTTTAATGACAAAGTATACCAACAGATTAAAGGGGTGACCATGGCATCTAAAATGGCCCCAGCATTTGCTAATTTGGTTTTAAGTGCCTGGGACAGAGAAACCTTATCACAACTACCTGGATTTCAGAACACTGTTTTATAATGCCATTATCTTGACTATGTATTTTTTTGTGTGGAAGGATTGCAACTTTGTGCAGACTATGACAAACAGAATTGTTTTTTTTTTTTGAGATTTGTTATTTCTGGCTGTTGTGAATCAGTGCATTTTTGGATACCCACATTACTTTTTTATAAAACTTCTGGTTTGTTTAAGTCAACAGTGTTTAGAAAGGATACCTATAGAAATAACTTTTTGGACTTCACGAGTCAACATCCCTTCTTCACGAAGGTTGACCTAGTCCGAGGTCAGTTCATACGTTTGTCCATTTTGGTTAGTGAGGATGATGTTTTTGAGTCTGAATGCCTGCTACTATAAAACATGTTTATTCAGAGAAATTATCCCAGAAATCTATTTTTTAAGCTTTTTCTTGAGGTTCTCTCAGCACGAAATACCAAATTTCAACCAATCCTTAAAGCAGGTTTCAGTCCCAAAGCTAAGCACTCTACCAATAATGACAGAACCCTTAGCTTCCCACTGCCTATCAGCAGAGACATGATGAATATACGAAACATTTTCTCCAGGAACTGGGATATTATTACTAGTAGCCAATCTTTGGGAAATGCATTAGGTCCAGCTCCGTTTTTGGCTTATAAGTGGAGGAAAACCCTCAGAATGCATTTTGAAAATAGGGATCACCCTTTCTTGATTTGGTCCTTAGATTCCAAAAAGGGGCAGCCAGGGATGTTTAATTGTGGGAATTGTGTGGTATGTAAACACATTTATGTGCAAACACAATATGTTTTTACACACTGTGACTTTGTTGTTCATTAAAAAAAAAAACACTTTCACTGCCACTCTACCTCTATGGTTTCTGCAGGTGTTTGCAAGCCCTGCAACTGTTTCTATACTGGGAAGACCAGTAGAAGGCAGTCTGACTGCAACAAACAGCACTTTGCAGTGGTTAGAGCAAATGCGGATAATTATGCTTTGTTGAAATACAGCAATGTCTGCAGGGTTTTTTCTAATTATCATTTTTTTTTGTCTTGGAAAAAGTTGAACAGTTCCTAGGTGATTGTGATTCTTTACTGGAGGAGACAGAACTGAAGTGACAATTACTGCTCGATGCCGAAGCAGCTCCTGGTTTAAACGAGAAATTAAACGTTAAATGCGCTCTGTGCTGGTATTCATAATTCTCTTTTTTCCACAGGTCTTTTTTTTACAGATGTTCCTTCACAAGGTTTTTTTATAAGTTGTTTGCTTAAGCTCAAAGCTATTGGTTTTTAATGGCATTATTTTCACTTGAAATTTAACCTAATGGTTGCTTTACATGGCAATTTTCACTGTTTTTTGATGAGGTTACCTTCACTCCTGCCTATGTCAAGCAGAGCACCTCTTTGGCCCTCTTCAAAAGGAACCTTGATGATTGGATGGGAGAAAGGAAATTCACCCCAGGCATGACGTCAGTCGCCCTGCTAGACAGGGGTCCAGGGAGGTAAATAGTGTGGGAAGAAATATCCAGGGAATTGCTATGGCTAGGCTTGTATAGGCCCTAGGGCTGATAGCCTAGTACCAACCTATGAACTTTAGACATTTCCTATTGGCTAATGTATTCGTGAGTTTACACTTTCTTTGTTTTCATTGGCGTTTTGCAATTTTATGGTTTACTCATGTCTAGGGTACTTATGAATGCAATCTTTGATACTTTTTTATTCTGATGAACTTCTACGGATCAATAAAGAACGAAAGTGATCAATAACAGTTCAACTTGTGAGTGTTCCTTCCCTTACACCATTGAAGTTTTTAGTTATATAAGATTTTTTTCTTTATTAATTGTTTCAGTTTTCTTACTACAGAATGTGTACTTGACCTGACAGTACCTCCCCTTGGCCTGAGCTATTAGATCCTCAGTGCTGGAGAAAAAGACAGAGAATGGAGGCCATCATCTCTAGAACATTCAACTCCTGGTTAGGTGACTTCAGAGTTCATTGCTTGGTATCAGTCTTGTCAACCTTGAGCTTTGTCTAATCAATTGCAGGCTTGCTGAAACCTACAGTTCATTAAACACCATCCACGCAAGCTAAGATCCAGAAGTGTACCACCTCAAGACCCCATCATATATCTGTTTAACCACCCAAATCCATTCAAGACTTAGTTACCTGAAGACTTAGCACCTGCTGGACCCAACAGGTCATTTTATCAATGGACTTATCTCTAGACTCAAAAGAATGATGTTAATACCTACATGGTTACCAAGTCATTTAATTGACTTTTATATATTTATTTTTTACTTTATTTTAGTTTTAATGGCCAGGGTATGACACTGATCCTTAAAGACCATTTTCAGAATCAGTTTGGGGAATCATTTGGAGAACTCAAATGCAGATCAAAAAATTCCAGGGTGTACCTCCCTTCATTGCTGTGTATTTAATATTACTGATAGTAGCATCTTATTCTTTACAAAATAAAAAAAAACAATTAAAGACATAATATCAGTGGTACAGAACATAATATTATGACTCTGTCTTACACTGTTTATGCCCCATACAAAATGTGAACTTTCCTGACTAAAATCCCTTTTGTAAAAGATCAGTGAAAAATATAATCCTTATGTGAGATGTTAACTATCCAAACACTGACCAAGTACACATATTCGAAAGTATTAACTATGCTAATCAAAATAATTTGGGATACATGGTGTGAAATCAAACCTGGGATAGCAATACCTTAGCTATACTACCAAAGCTAGGATCATTCTCCTCCTGGGCATGACTATACCTTTTGCATTTAATACAGATTATCCTAGCATTTTTACCCCAATAGTAAAATAAAATTCATTTATAAATAATTCATTCTACCTATACTTTAAAAATAGAAACTATGATTCAAAAAGTAACAGACTTTTGAAAATATTCTGGGATAATATTCTTAATGACACAGATAAGCCTGTCTATAATACTGTCAATGCGGTCTATGACATTATAAATGTATGCATACATGAACACATACAAGGTAAAGTTAACTAAAACAATCTGGTGGAATCACAAAATTAGAAAGTACACAACAGTAAAACTACTTGGTTTTAACTGTAAAAACAAGTTTAGGTTTAATAAAGTTAAGAAACAATTTACTTTTCTTATTAGAAACTGTAGATCTAACTATAATCCCAGCTCAGTCTCAAAACAACTGTTTAATCAGATCAGAATACTGAAAGAGGAAAAAATGTAGCTATAAACTGTTGTCAATAAACAATGACACAACAACTTAGCTAAATGATGTAGTAAATATGGTTTGTAGGGAAAAAAACTCAGCAAACTTCAAATAAGCAAATTCATATTTCATAGTGCTCTAGTTGTAAGGAGAGACATCTCTTAAATAACTACAGAAATGCTACTTGCTGCCACATGGAAAATTAAAACTTGAAGTGCCATAACAACAGATAAACCTGGTAGATTCACATACAGAACAGCTAACTACTCTCTCCCCAATACATCAGGTTAAACACAATGCAGACACATCTCTGACCTATGCCCATATCTCTCAGTCTCTTAGCATTGGAAATTTGGACAAAGTCTCCAAAACAGAGACGGAATATAAATATTGCTCTAATAAACCTAGAAAATTGCTAGAACAGGATTTGTGTCAGCATGTATTTTCTGAGGAATAGGACATCTAAAATTCAAATCTATGTCATGACTTTGTGACTTCAATCATCATTGATTTGCCAGAAAACCACAAATGTTATACGGAACAGACAAAAATGTGAGGCAAAAATCTGGACATTTGAGAGGTATGCTTATGGCATTAAGCTGACTGGTTCCAAATTATCAAGCAGAAGACACATGAGTCCCAAACAAATTTAGAAACATCAGTCTGACCAGTATTCAATGTGAGATCATGGAGAATGTCATAATGCAGTTTATTCAGAACTGCACAGTATACAACTTCCATTATGTAGGGAACAATATGGTTTTACTAAGATGAGGTTGTTTCCCTTTGAAGTTTGCAGTATACCATTACCAGTATATGGGCTTATTATGGGGAGTCATTGCCCTTTGAATTTTGCAGTACACCATTACCAGCATATGGGTTTATTAAGGGGAGTCATTGCCCTTTGAATTTTGCAGTACACCATTACCAGTATATGGGCTTATTAAGGGGAGTCATTGCCCATTGAATGTTGCAGTACACTATTACCAGTGTGTGGGTGTATCAAGGGGAGTAATTGCCCTTTGAATTTTGCAGTATACCATTACCAGTATAAGGGTTTAAGGGGAGTCATTGCCCTTTGGATTTTGCAGTACACCATTACCAGAATATGGGTTTATTAATGGGAGTCATTGCCCTTTGAGGGTGGTCACGGTGGTGCAGTGGTTAGCATCGTCACCTCACAGCAATAGGCTCTCTGATTCAATTCTTGGCTGGCATGCCTTCTATGCGGACTCTGCATGTCCTACCTGCGGTCACATGGGTTTGCTTCAGGTGCTCTGGTTTCCTCCCACATTCCATAGACATGCAATAGGTTCATAGGTAGGTATTAGGCTATTGGCCCGAGGGCCAAAGCAAACCTAGCCAACAGTGTATTTGGCTTCCGCCACCCATATATTGTTAAATGCCTGCCCCCCTATCGAGCAGTGCCCCAGACATAATCCCAGGGGTGAAGGTGGACTGGCACTCTAAACTGGCCATAGGTAACAAAGTGTGTGTGTGTGTGTGTGTGTGTGTGTGTGTGTGACTGGTAAGAATGAACTATTGGGGCAGGGCTAGCCACCCAATGGTGTAAACCTTGGCTTGAGATGATTGTCACTGGTGAAGTGACATCCTGACCCCATGTGCAAAATGGGAAAAAGGGGTTGAGGATGGATGGATATATTGCCCTTTGAATTTTGCAGTACACCATTACCAGTATATGGGTTTATTACAAGGAGTCATTGCCCTTTGAATTTTGCAGTACACCATTGTCAGTATATGGGTTTATTAAGGGGAGTGATTACCCTTTGAATTTTGCAGTACACCATTACCAGTATATGGATTTATTACAGGGAATCATTGCCCTTTGAATTTTGCAGTGCAGCATTACCAGTATATGGGTTTAGTAAGGGGAGTGATTGCCCCTTGAATTTTGCAGTACACCATTACCAGTATATAGGTTTAGTAAAGGGAGTCAACGCCCTTTACATTTTGCAGTATGCCATTACCAGTATATGGGTTTATTACGGGGAGTCATTGCCCTTTGAATTTTGCAGTATACCATTACCAGTATATGGGTTTAAGGGGAGTCATTGCCTTTTGAATTTTGCAGTACACTGTTACCAGCATATGGGTTTATTCTGGGGAGTCATTGCCCTTTGAATTTTGCAGTATAAAATTACCAGTATATGGGTTTATTATGGGGAGTCAGTGCCCTTTAAAATTTGCAGTACACTTTTACCAGTTTATGGGTTTAAGGGGAGTCATTGCCCTTTGAATTTTGCAGTACACCATTACCAGTATATGGGTTTATTATGGGGAGTCATTGCCCTTTGAATTTTGCAGTACACCATTACCAGTATATGGGTTTAAGGGGAGTCATTGCCCTTTGAATTTTGCAGTACACCATTACCATAATATGGGTTTATTACAAGGAATCATTGCCCTTTGAATTTTGCAATACACCGTTACTAGTATATGGGTTTATTAAGGGGAGTCATTGTCCTTTGAATTTTGCAGTACATCATTACCAGTATATGGGTTTAAGGGGAGTCATTGCCCTTTGAATTTTGCAGTACACCCTTACCAGAATATGGGTTTATTACAAGGAATCATTGCCCTTTGAATTTTGCAATACACCATTACTAGTATATGGGTTTATTAAGGGGAGTCATTGCCCTTTGAATTTTGCAGTATACCATTACTAGTATTTGGGTTTACTAAGGGGAGTCATTGTCCTTTGAATTTTGCAGTACACCATTACCAGTATATGGGTTTAGTAAGGGGAGTCATTGCCCATTGAATTTTGCAGTATACCATTACCAGTATATGGGTTTAGTAAGGGGAGTCATTGCCCATTGAATTTTGCAGTATACCATTACCAGTATAAGGATGCTGCGGTGGTGGTGCTGCGGTAGCATTGTCGCCTCACAGTAAAATGTTGTCCTGTTCGATTCTCAGCTAAAGCGTCTTCTGTGTGGAGACATGCGTGAATGGGCGTACCTTCGTTGAAGGTTGTGTTTCAGGCCTGGCAAGTCGGTATGTAAAAATCTACTGCCAATCATTAGCGGACCGGAGTTCCACTGTGGCAACCCCTAACCGGAAAAGCCGAAAGATACAACAACAACCATTACCAGTATAAGGGCTTATTAAGGGCAGTCATTGCCCATCGAATTTTGCAGTACACCATTACTAGTTTATGGGTTTATTAAGGGGAGTCATCGTCCTTTGAATTTTGCAGTACAGCATTACCAGTATATGAGTTTAGTAATGGGAGTGATTGCCCTTTGAATTTTGCAGCATACCATTACCAGTATATGGGTTTATTATGGAGAGTCATTACTCTTTGAATTTTGCAGTATACCATTACCAGTATATTGTTTTATTAAGGGGAGTCATTGCCCTTTGAATTTTGGAGCATACCATTAGCAGTATATGGGTTTATTAAGGGCAGTCATTGCCCATTGAATTTTGCAGTACACCATTAACAACATATGGGTTTATTAAGGGCAGTCATTGCCCTTTGAATTTTGCAGTATACCATTACCAGTGTATAGGTTTATTACGGGGAGTCATTACTCTATGAATTGTGCAGTATACCATTACCAGGTAACAGTGGTACTTTAAGAAGAGTGACAGACTGTACTGCTTATCTCCACCTTGCTAAGGGAGTTGATACTAATCAATGTAATAGAATAACTGACAAAAGCAATGAATGTCATTCTGTATAAATTTAAATGGATAAAGCAGTGGTTAACATGCACAGTACATCAAGGTAATCTAGGAGTGTGGTTACATTCCTGACAGGATTTAGCAGTTGTATCTTACACAGCTCTTTACTGCGGACACTTCTTTTTAGGTTATTTTCTCACATATAAAAGTTGGAAGCTGCCTGTGGATAACAAAACATACCAATGACTGCTAATTGGGAAACACAATTAATTAAATAAAAAGTGTTGAAGTTGTCCAAGATAGTCTGCAAAAAAATATTCCCACAATGCAGTACAAATGACCTCATCTTTAATGTCAGAGAATGCAGCATCATGTAACTTCACAAACGGGGCACAAGTAATTGTAAAATAAATAGACAAATGCTAAAAATACATAATCTTTATGGTAATAAGGATGATTGTAGAAAAAAAAAATAAAACTTGACCAGTTTGTATTTGCCAAGATCAATAAAACTTAAAGATAACATGCCTGATTAGCTGGGGGAGATCGCTGTCCTAGGTTGTACCTTACAAGCTGCATGAAAAATATTAAATGGCAAAATGATTATTTACTTGAAAAACACTTGAGCTACTCACGTGTAATTCTTATTGAAGAAGTAGAGTTAAATTTTGTCGTTGCCTATAAGGTAATACTTGATTTGGCTTTACTTGAATGGCTATGTTTGTAATAAACCATTGAAGGAGTGAAGACCAGTTTGGGGAACTTGTTAAAATACACATCAATAACAGAGAAAAGTGATACATGTATTACACAGCACATTCAAAAATCTCCTGCAGCCAGAAGAATCACTCATTAACCTCCTTTAAAAAAATCTTGAGATTGTGACGATTGCGGAGATATGGGAGAAGGCTGCCAGCCTAGTCAAATAGAATTTGATACATAATTCTATCAACTGTATAAATAAATGTAAAATACAGGCATGCTTTCTTGATAATAAATGTAAAATACAGGCATGTTTCTTGAGTGTAAAGAATACTGTGAAATGTGGAACTGCAAAATATGTGACAACATTGCACTCTACTGGCCCAGTGAAGCATGTTGTGACTCTTTCATGTTAGAATTTGGCTCCACTGCAGCTGGATGAAGGTTTTTTGACCATTGTTTTAAGGCTAAAGTTTATGACCAGAATTTAGATGTGGAAGGTGCTTTATTGCTCTAGTTTCTGTTAGAATATAAATGTGAAATATCTTCTATTGTTGTAAGTTTCTGTGCAGGTGTTAGATTGTTAAATAATGCAGTTTGTTTGCCTGAGTGTCAAAAATGATGTAAATTGGGGAGGGACCCAGCAAATATGTTTGTTAATAATGTTTAAATACTATTTCTCAGAAGAGACTGAAAACATTTTGACTTTGGACATCCAACTTACCAGCACTCTGCCTTATGCTCACATGTAAGTTTTAGCAATGTGACTTCTTGTAGGAATAGTTAAAGCTAGTAAAGATTAATTCGTATTTTTCTTTGAAGTCAGACCTGTCCTACTGTATTATTTTAAGTTTCTGTGTGATCTCTGAACTCTTAGATATCTCCATGGTGTAGTCGTTTTGTCTTGTGTTTTAATTATTTATTATTAAATATTTTTAAAACCTTCTACCTGTGGCTGATTTTTGTAGAGATAAGCCCTAGAGTACATTGCATATTTATAGAGGTTATTGTAATAGGCCACTCTAAAGTAAGCCTTGACTGTTAGTCATACTACCATTTGATATTAATATTGCACAGTAATAATTGGACACCCTTTTAAGGGCCTTTTAGTAGCTGATATTATTAAGTGGGTGGTGGCAGTAATTGCTATCGTATAGTCTGGGTAAAGAGGCACAGTTAGAGAATCTGTGTCAGCCTTTCCCAGGAGTGTCTGTGAAGTTGTATAAATACTTATCTCAAAGTGTGTGTGTGTTGTGTCAGCTACTTGGCAGGGACACGAAGCACTGGCTGGACAGAGAGGGTACTGGAGGTTTTAGCTTGCCCAGTTAGGCTGACGTCTGGACCCTATAGCTGTGCCAATGGGGAGTCTTATTGGGGACCTAGTGAGCAAGGGAGCAACCAGCCCCAGACTGACAGTGTTCTCTGTGTGCACTTAAGGGAAATTGTACTTTACTGTGTGTATTAGTTATCCTTTCCTCTTCTATGAGACAACCTCCCTGGTGTTAGTGGTGAGGATTGAGGCTCCTTGATTGTTGGACCAGAGCACAGTCGTCACAAGTGTTTGGCAGTGGTGGGATCTATTTCACATACTAACTGGCTTGTAGTGGTGTGGGTAGAGTGAATTCCTGTAGCTTATGGACAGTGATCTCTAAAAGTGTTTTGTACTCTAAAACAGTGATGCAGTGTATACTCAGAGTTCAGATCACAATTGTTTTATTTCTTTTGTTAGCTTACTGTTAGTCAGGGTGAGCAGGCAGCATGTCAGCAGAAAAGTATGGAAAGCTGACAAGGAGCCAGCTGACAGAGATGTGCCAAGCTAGGGGACTGGTGCATCTAAACCTGACTAAAGCAGACCTGATTGCAGCCTTGGTTACAGCCGCATCAGAGAACAGCAGCCTGAAGGACAATCAGACTGACAGTGGAGATACACTATCCTTGGAAAATGGACAGCTCAACCTTTCTGCAGTGGACTTAAAAATCCAGCTGGAGCTAAAGAGACTTGAGTTGGAGGCCAGGCATATGGAACTAGAGGCAGCTGAGAGAATGAGGAGCCTAGAAGCTGAAGAACAGGAACGGCAGAGAAAGCATGAGAGGGAAATGCTGACTCTTCACCAGAGTCATGGAGGTAATGGGAAAAGGAGTAACTGGACCCCAGAAGCACAAAAGGTCAGTAAATTTCTTCCACAGTTTAAAGAGGGGAATCATTTTGATAGCTTCATTCATATGTTTGAGTGAGTATGTAAACAGTATGAAGTTGACCAAGGGCTCTGGGTACAGTTCCTGACCCCCTTACTCCATGGTAAAGCTGTATCTTCTTTAGCAAAAATGCATGACACTGACTGTTTTGATAATACTGCTGTAAAAAGACACTTGTTGGAATGTTTTAAGCTAACACCTGAAATGTATAGGAAAAAGTTTTGTGAGCATAGACGCAAGGCAGATGAAAATGTATGTGAATATGTTGTTGAACGGAGCACTTATTTTCATAGCTGGGTGATGTCAGGTCACCACATTTGAAGGGCTGACAGACCTTTTGGTAAGGGAACAAGCCCTTGGTACTTTGCCTGAGGACATGAGTATCTGGTTAGCTGACAGACAGTGAGCTACTTCAGAGGAGTTGGGGAAGAAGGGAGACCTATACCTAGAAGCAGGGCAGCCCTGCACAGGAAAGGGACCACCAGTACTGTTTATGGGACTAAAGGAACCCATGGTGGGCAGCACAGACTGCCCCAACAGAATCTGCCAGTAGCAGGGGAAGCCACTAGTCCAGCTACACATCCAGGAGCTAGAGTTAAATGTTTTGAATGCAACCAGTGGGGTCATGTGGCATACAGATGTCCATGGAGGCAAGGTGTGGAACCAAAGGTGAGGGAGCCAGTAAGTGGGAAAGACAAAATGCTAACAGTGGGTTGTCTTGAGACAACAGAGGTATGGAACTACCATCCTGCAGATGTCCTGAGAGGGAAGGATTTGTATGAGGCAGTACTATGTACTTATGCAGTTACATGCAGTGAGGCTAGGAGACAAGCATGTGGGTCTGGTAGCCTGGGGGAGACTCAGACAGACTGCATACTTGCAGCCAGGACTGCTGAGGTGGTTACTTCAGGGAGTGAGCTACGCTGTAGCAGTGAGACTGAATGTGAGCCACAGCTGCTTGTGGGTACTGTTGTTCCCTTGGACAGGGTAACTGCAAAGGTAGTGGTGAGTAGTAGTACCCAGGCTGATGGTGAGGCACCACTGTGAGAGGATTGCAGACTTCCTGTGGAAGGGGAGCTGGGAAAGGTTACAAGGAGAGACTTGAAACAGGCTCAGCTCTCAGACCCTACATTGCAAGGCCTGAGGCAGGTAGCTGGGGAGGCACCTGATTCTCAAGGGAAGGGGGAATCTGTATATTGGAACAAAGGGTTACTATACAGGGAGTGGACCCCTGAGGGAGGACTAGAAGATGAGAAACTATAGCAGTTGGTAGTTCCTAGAGCTTACCGTCTGGTGCTTCTAGCCATAGCCCATGATATTCCCTTTGCAGGTCATATGGGCATAAAATGTACAGAGAGGCGTATTATGCAAAACTTCTATTGGCCTGGAATTTCCAGAGATGTAACAGAGTACGGCAGGACCTCTGAGCAGTGTCAAAAGGTAGGCAAGGCAGGTGACAAGGTGAGAGCTCCTTTGATGCCTTTGCCTGTGATTGCGGAGTCATTTCAGAGGGTAGCTATGGATATTGTGGGTCCTCTGAGTACCCCAAGTTCTACAGGGAAAAAGTATATCCTAGTGATTGTAGATTATGCTAGACAATACCCTGAGGCAGTGGCTTTGCCCTCCATTGAGGCCGAGAAGGTGGCAAATGCTTTGCTAGAGATTTTCAGCAGGGTAGGTTTCCCAAAGGAAATAATGTCTGACAGAGGGGCCAATTTTATGTCAGACCTGCTGGCTTGTCTGTGGAAGTTCTGTGGGGTGAAGCACATGAAGACCACCCCCTACCACCCCCAGACTAATGGTCTTGTTGAGAGGTTAAACTCTACAATCAAGTCCATGCTACGGGCATTTTCAGATCAGTTTAAGAGGGAGTGGGACAAATATTTGCCCCATCTGTTGTTTGCTTACAGAGAGGTTCCCCAGGAATCCACAGGTTTTTCACCCTTTGAGTTGCTGTATGGGCATAGGGTGAGGGGACCTCTAGATTTAATTTGAGATGAGTGGGAAGGTGAGTGCGAGTCTCACAAGGAGTCTGTTGTGGCATATGTCCTGAACCTCAGGACAATGCTCAGGGAAGTCATGGGCCTGGCCCAGGAGAACCTGGCAGATGACCAACAACAGAAAAAGGTGTGGTATGACAGGAATGCTCAAACTAGACAGTATGCTGTGGGGCAGCAGGTAATGGTTCTCATTCCTGTCACACAACAAGCTGCAAGCAGCTTGGGTGGGACCCTACAAGGTGGTAAGAAAGGTAAGTGATGTTAACTACATGGTGGAAGTGATAGGCAGATGGCAGGGGCACAAACTGAACCATGTTAACATGATGAAACCTTACCATGACAGGGAGGCCCTTGTGCTGAGCATTTGCAGTGGATTGCAGGAGGAGTCTGAAAGAGATCTTGTGACTGATCTTCTCAGTAAGGCTCAGGCTGACACCTTGGTGGAAGGGGTAGCAATGTCCCAGCAGCTATCTCCTACCCAGGTTTGGGAAATCCGAGCAGTGTTACATGAGTTTGGGGGCATGTTCACCAGGAAACCAGGGAGCACCCACCTGGTGCAGCACAAGGTGGATTCAAGACCTCAAAGGCCTATCAGACCTAGCAGGCCTGAGACAGTCAAACAGACTCTGAGGGAGGAGGTACAGGAGATGTCGGAACTAGGGGTGATTCAAGAGTCCAACAGTCCCTGGGCCTTACCAGTGGTACTGCTGTCAAAGAAGGATGACAGCACCAGGTTCTGTGTGGATTACAGGAAATTAAATAGTCACACAGAGTTAGATGCTTACCCCATGCCTAGAACAGATGAGGCCCTAGGGCAGCTGGGTGGGGCTAAGTATCTTACAACCATTGATCTTACCAAGGGTTACTGGCATGTGCCCTTGACTCCCAGTGCTACAGAGAATTCAGCCTTTGTGACTCCTTTTTTTTCAGCCCTCTGATTAAAGCTCTGTGATCAAAATATTTCATAAAAGTGAACCATAGTTCTCACTTTATGTAAGGTTTTACTAGTTTAGCTAGATGTTTTTTCCCCAAAACTAATGAAGGACTGTACTACAACTTTAACGATTTGAGTATTATCACTGAGTGATCTGTTTGTGACTGGGTGAAACTGATAAATGCTGTCTTTCAGGTTTTGTTTGAGGTTTTGGTTAATGGCCGATATCTGCTATGACTGGCCTGGTATGAAGGTTTCAGGAAGGGTTACAGCTGCTGAAACTGATGACAGCCATAGAGCATTACCACCCCACTAGCTGATATCCACTATTTTGGTATGATAGCATGAGATGTGAGGCTTCCACATTTATTGGTTGGAATTGTTTAGGCATTTACAGTTCTCCTGTTTATGAAACAGATTGTAAGAGTTGTGGTGGATAAAAGAGCAGATGAATCAGTTGATTCTGACATTGTAAATGTGGAAACTGAGTAGGTTCCTTATGGTTGACATTTTTGTAGATTATATTATTATGGGCTGGGAGATGCAGTTGTAAATGCTACAACAATAAATTACAGCTATACCAAATTGTTATGCTGGCCTGTATACTTAATAGGATGTGTGAGAAAGGAAGTGTAACACTGTCATTGCAACACTGTCTTTTTTTTTTTGAGGACGAGATCTGTTGTGAATATGGCTGTTCATGTGTTGGCTGACATTCTCTCTGACCTGGTCATGGCTGAACTTATCATGAAGTAAGGATGACTATAAAGTAAACCATCCTGGAATTAAATATTTCCGATATGACTGGGGCTTTATAGTTATGGTAAATTTTAGTCCATTTAGTGCCACATCTGAGATAACAATTCAAGCAGACTGTACATCTTGGAGTGTTAAATAGGGAATTATGAGTTACAAACATTGTAGTCTGGGTATCATGTCATCTCAAGAGCACCCAAGTGGCCCAACCCTTATTTATTTAGTTATTTTTTGGATAATACATAAGGACACAACCTATTAAGCAAGCAATAATGCCTGACAGGGTGTGGGTTAATATTTAATTAACACCCGCCCAGGGGTGTTATGAGGCCTGACGCCACAGGTGGAGGGCCTCTACACCCCTGGAAGGGCATTATTTACACATTAACACACACCCTGGAGGACATTATTGTGCTTAGAGAATGGGCTTTCTGTAAAACTGTTGTGTTTTACTTGCTTATTTATTTTTTAAGTACTATATTATTTTTTACATATCTTAATGTAAAATAGTTTCTCCGCCTACTGTTTCAAACTTGCTGTAGTATATATTAATGGTGTCGGAGGAAGCATTTTACATCAAACATATATAAAAAAATAATATAGTGTTTAAAACAATAATAAGCAAGTGAAACACAACAGTTTTACATACAGCCCATTCTCTCTGCCATACACACATACACAGCCTCTTCTGCTTTCACACACATACATATACACACAGTCTCCTCTGCTTTCAGGGGGGCTGGCATAATGGTTAAGGTGTTCACCTTACAGACACAAGGTGCAGGGTTCGAGTCTCACATGAGGTAATTGGCTAGGCTTAAAATGGCTAACAGGGACAGTTAGCCTAGTACTAATCTATGAACCTATGAACATTCACTCAAACGAGATCAGTCTTACCCTCTTTCTCAATCTCTCACAGTCTCCAGCTGCTTTCAAGCACACATTCAGTCTCACTCTCCCTCAATCCCTCTCACACGCAGTCTCCTCTGCTTATATACATGCATTCACTCACACATCACTCTTGATTTCTGTCTAACTGTTTTGATCTCTCTCTCTCACACACAGTCTCTCTGCTTTCATGTGTGCATTCACGCACACATGCAGATAAACATAAACGCACACTTTTTTGTTTCACTTGATTGATCGCTCTCTCTCTTTCTTACTCTCACACACACATACACTCACACACACTTTAATTTTTTCTTTTTTTCTTTTGCACTCGATAAACAGCAAAAACACTGCTTAGTGAGTGTAAAACAATGGGTCGCTCGCTCTCACGTTCACTGACATGCACACATACACTCAAACACAGACAAACACACATACCTTTTTGTTGTCTTCTTTTGTTTATGGTTTACAATCGCTAAACAGCAAAAGTGCTGCATAGTGAGCGTAAAATAATGGCTGCTGTTCCATTTCTTCAGTCTGAGCTCCTTGGCAGCTTAATATGCTTCCGTGAAGTGGTAGACTCATTTTTCAGCGGGCATTACTTGCTCGTTCTCCAATCAGTGTACTGATATACAGTAAGCCCATAGTAATAGCCTTGCATTAATATAGGTTCATAGGTGTGTACTAGGCAAATGGCCCTGGGCCCTTTACAAGCCTAGCCATAGGATTACCCCGGCACAGTGCCATCTGACCTTAGTTCCCAGTGCCTCTGTCGAGTAGAGCCACTGGAGTTATCCCTGGGGTGAATTTTCTGTTTCCCATTCACTCAAGATTTCTCTTGAAGAGGGTCAGCAAGATGCTCTGCTTGACATGTATGGGAAGTCTGTTCCATAGCATGGGCAGTCCTTGGGTCATGAACATGTCCCTCCAGCATATACTGTTAATTGTGGTAATGAGGTTGAGGTGTCTGGAGCATGTGGTGCGGAGGGGTTGGGATTTCTTTAGATGTAGCATTTCTAACAGAGCTGGGTCAGACATGGCTTTGTAAGTCAAGCAGAGATCGCCTCTAAGTAGGTGATATGAGACAGATAATAGTTGGAGTTTTTTGATTCTGTCCATACAGGACAAGTGTTGAAGTCCAAGGATCTTCTTTGTGAGGTACTTTTGCGGCCTCTGCAGTTGCTGCAGGTGTCTAGTGAGGTACATGTCAAATGGGGCATTGTACTCAATGACTGCCCTAATGAGGGAAGAGTAGAGAGAGACAATGACCTCTTTCTTCCTGGATGCAACACCCTTAGTAATGAGATGTGCCACATAGAAGGACTTTCTGACCAATGTGGTGATCAAAAGAGAGGTGGCTGCCAACCTGTGTTCCCAGATCTCTTATAACGCCTTCTGTGTTCAGTGGACTACCATGAATGTGGAAATTCATGGGAAATGGGTTTTTCCCAAAGGGGATGACGACACATTTTTTGACATTGAGCTTTAGGCCATGGCACCAGTCATTGGTCTCAGTGAGGCCATTCTGTAAGATGTCAACATCACTTGGGGAGTTAATAATAGCTTCCAACTTGCAATCGTCTGCGAACTTTGTCAGCCAGAGTCCCTTTGTTTTGGCCTGGACTTCTGAGAAGTAGATACCAAACAGGAGAGGACCCAGGACCGAACCCTGTGGGACTCCACTCGCGACAAGTTTGCAGTCTGACTTAGAGTCAGCTACTTTCACACTGTGTGTTCTACTTGTGAGCCAGTTTACAACCCACCTAGTGATATAGGGGTTGTTGCCTAGCTTAGTGAGTTTTTCTATGATTCCTGAGTGGGGAATGGTATCAAAAGCCTTGGCCAGATCAAGGTAGGCTGAATGAACCACCTTGCCTTCATCCACAGCTCTGGTGACTGACTCAAAGAAGTCGACCAAGTTGAGCAGGCATGATCTACCCTTCACAAACCCAAACTGTGTGGGATCCAGAGTTTGGAGATTCCCTATATCCTTGTTTATTAGGTTTATGATGATGCGTTCCATAGCTTTGCATATCAGGCTCATCAGGCTAATGGGGCAATAGTTCCCAGGGTCTGTAGTCACTCCAACTTTGTGGAGAGGGATGACTGTATCAGTGTGCCATTCAGTAGGGACAAAGCCTGAGGTGAGGCTGTGACTGAACAGGGCACACAGGTGAGGTGCCAGTTCACTCTGTAGTTCATGTAGAGCACAGCCAGGGGTATTGTCAGCTGCCATAGAAGCTGTATTCTTGGCCTTAGACAGTGCTGTTTTAACCTCTGCAGCAGTAATACTGGGTGCCTGGCAATATACTGGTATTGTGATTGGTCCATTGGGGAGGGGGTAATGTTGGCACTGAAGCTGTCGGCCAGCATACTGGCAATATCTGTTGGCTTGGTATAGGTGGTACCATTGTGCAATAGCTCAGAGCAAATCTAGGGATTGCCGTGGAGATTCGTTACTTAACTACAGAAGGCCTTGTGGTCGTCTTTACTATCTGCTGCAATTCTGTTTTCATAACTAGCTTTAGAGGATTTGATGAGGGATCTCAACTTTTTATTGAGTCTGATAAGTGAGTTTTTCCAGTCTTGGGACTTCACCTTATTCCACATTAGTTTCCTCCTTCTGTTGTAGAGTTTATTTATGGCAGGGGACCACCAGATTGGCTTCCTTTTTTGGAGGAGAGCGTCTTGGTTCTATTGTGTATGGCGAGATCCATGCATTTGTGTACATGTTCATACAGTGCATTGGTGTGTGATTCCGTGGTCATACAACTATTCTCCATTTGCATGGGTGCTATAAAGTTAGCCACCTCTGTTTTTAGGAGCCCAAAGTTAGCTTTGGAGAAGTTTTTTATGGTTCATGGTGGTTACCTTTGCGGGGGGTGGGGGGATGTATATTTCCAAGGTGATTCGTTTGTGGTCAGATCTAAGCAGGGAGAAGCTGACTATTGGTGTATAGCAACGGTCGCCTATGTTAGTAATGACCAGGTCAAGGATGTTGCTACCTCTAGTGGGGATAAGAACGAGTTGGCCCAGGACATTGGAATTAATGAACTCCAGGAAACGTTAGGCAAGTGTACTGGTACATGAGTAGTTTTCCCAGTTAATGGAGGGGTAGTTGAAGTCACCTAGTAAGAGAGTGTTAGGTTGGACCCTAATATCCTCCAGGGTGCTTAGGAACATGGAATGTGAGTCTTGGGACATGGTTGGGGACCTACAGCAGACTATGACCTGAATTGCTGTCTTACCCAATGTTAGCTGCACCTGAAGTATCTCTGATGTGTTATGATGGGCTACCAGTCTGGAGGTGTATGCATCCTTTATGAATATGGAAACACCACCACCTTTGGAGCTTCAGTCCAAGTTCTGGGACCGAAAGGTGTGGAATGAATTATAGCCTGTAGTGCAGGGGTGCTTTCTTGAACCAGGTCTCTGTTACAGCACAAATGTCGGTGTTCTCCATTTTAAGGAGTGCTTCGAGCGAGTGTATTTTGAGATTTAGGCTTCTAATGTTGAGCAGCATGACCCTCAGATTGCATATGTTTGTAGCTGTTATGGTGATAATTTGGTCTTTGGAACACCACCTAAAAAAGGCAATATAGGGGTGGCAAAAGCCTTGGCCAGTATCCGGAAGCCCAGGGTTGACAGATGCAGGCCATCTCTGGCAAAGCATCGAGGTCTGTTAATCATGTCATCCTAGGCAGACAGATACTGGATCCCTTTAGAATGACACCAGAAACTTAGCCAATAGTTGAAATCAGTCAATATAGCTTGATAACTCCACTAAGTAAGGTTTATAACCACTAACTTTTGACACATATGTTAACTCACTTTCTTGGGGAATCACTGACTTGAGAAGGCATGAAGACTTATGGCTACCTCAATGAGTATTCTTGTGGTCTCTTTGACTAATTAGTTGCATTTTTGAGTTTAATATGCAATTTTCAGGAAGAGGTATGAGTTAGTAGTAGTAATAGGTAAATAATTATAAGGTATTTGTTTTTTTTTAACCTGATGGGGTGGTTGGGAAGATGAGATAGGAGCTCTGCATTCAGTTATTACAGGACAACAACCGTAGAAAAAGTTTATCTATAAGCTTGGAGATTTTACTTTAAATTTCATAATTAAACACAGCAACTTCCTCCTTTCAAAATAGGAATAGGTAGATTGAATATTTTTGTCATAGATTTTAAGAAATTGTAGTTAACAAATGTTAAAAATGAAGTATGCAGTTCTAGATAAGTAAAGTTTGGAATGATAAAGATACCTTGAAAAATATTTCTAATCTACTCAGTATTACTTAGGTTGATGACTATACAGTAGAAACTGTGTTAAATACAACAAAAACAGACTAACAGTAGCATGGCTAAAAGCAAGAAAGTACATTATTCGGTAAGTGCTTTCATACCCTTACAGCGCTTCATCAGACCACATAGAAACAGATAGAATATATATACAAACAAATAACAATTAGCCATCAATGACACAAGGCACATGATTTCAATGCTGAATTTAAAGGTATAGTCTCACTGAGACCATAACCTTTATCCCTTTGTAACAAAATCATCCATCTTAATTCAGTTATCAGTTCTATTCTCTATATCCCCTAGTCTCTGATCCATAGGCATTAACTGCAAAACCATGAATCTAAAAAATGTGCAAAACCATAAGAATTGGCATGCTTTGCCAGTGCACTTGTGCTTTTAAGTTTCCTTAGATCACGCAAATGCTCACGAACCCTCTCACTTAATACGCAATTATTTTTTCCTACATAAAAGCATGGACAAGCTGTGCAGGTGGCTAGCTAAACCAGCTTCTTACTACTACAATCAGCATAAAATGCAGGAATATATTGTCTACCATTGGTAGGATGAATAAAAAAAAAATCGCTCTGGTACAAAACAACTACATGCTGCACAGGATCTGCAAGGGAAAGTACTAGTACATTCAGACAAACTCCTAAGTAACTGAATCACTCTTATAAAATTCTCAAGGAACTTCCTATTCTTAAAAAAGAATCTAGTCAGTCGTTCACCTACAATCTGTTTAATTTCCTCATCAGCAATTAAAATTGTCCAATTCCTCTATTATTTTGCACACTAAATTAATATCATTATAATATGATAAAGAGATCCCAACTTTACATTTATTATTAGACTTAGTATTCTGAGTCAAGAGTTGTGGCTCTATTGACCTCACTAACATGAGAGAAATATGGTCTAGCCCTACCATTTCTGTTATGATAGACCTCCTGTACTGAACCTTCTATCTCATTTCTATGATTACCAATTCTTGGTGTATTTCAGTAATAGCATCTTTAAAATTACTGTCATCATTATTCAATCTGTATAGCCTCACGCACTGACTCTTAAATATATTCTTATATATATGTCCAGGGTGCATACTGTCTCTGTGAAGGATATTATTCCTTCTACATGGCTTCCTATAAACATTTGTCATAAAATGAGCATCAGCTGTCTTAACAATTCTAACACCCAAAAAAACTTATCTCAGAAGTTAAGAAATGTACTGCAATCTTTAGGAATGAGTCCACAGTGGTTCAGTGGTTAGCGCTGTCACCTCACAGCAAGAGGCTCTCATGTTCGATTCTTGGCTGAAACTCCTTCTGTGTGGAGTCTGCATGTCCTCCCCATGGTCGAGTGACACTAAAGACATGCAGGTAGGTGCGAGCGTGAATGGGCGTGCCTTCTTGAAGGTTGGGTGTCGGACTGGCAACTTGGCACCGTAAAAAATCCACTGCCAATCATGAGCGGACCGGAGTTCCACTGTGGCGACCCCTAACTGGGAAAAGCTGAAAGACTTTTTTACTGCAATCTTTAGGAATGAGGTAGTTGTGTCAAGATAATCTACAAACTCAAGTAATTACATAGATGGTCCATGCCATAACAAAAATATAGTGTCAACAAATATTTTGTAGAATCTAATATGTTGAGAGTACTGATTGCAAGCACTTCCATTGATTCCCAATTGGCCAGCACCATGCTTGCATAGCTATTAGCGCAAACCGTGCCCATGGCAACCCCTAAGCGTTGTACATAATCCTTGTTACTTGTAAACACAAAAATAAAACAGTAATAAATAAATAATGATACACCATTTTACCTTAATGTTGTTTGAAAAAAATTAAGATGTGCACAGTGATTTTAAAAGCATCAAATACAGCTTAAAACAGTGATACAAAACCTTATCTTTATATAAGTCAAAGTTGCAAACAAAAACCCCAGTCACTCACAGCTGAGGCAATAAGTCTCCAGATTTTAAACACAAATTCAGTGTAGAGTCAAATCCAGTAAAAACTCACAGCTGCAGGCAATAAAAGTCTCCAGATTTAAACACAAATCCAGTGTAGAGTCAAATCCAGTAGAAAACAATGACCCAAAGGCGAAGTAATATCAAATATTTAATAAAAAGTGAGCGCTTTCGCGGTACACCTGACTGCTTCATCAGACTTTAAAAGTGCATGCAATGCAGCAAGCTGTTTAAATACTATAGTTGACCAATCACAACTTTAAGCAGCATATTCATTAAGAATTAAAAGTGTATACACACACAAACAACACACACATATAATAAACATTCTAAAACATAGGGCTAAATTCAAATTATTTTCAGTGTTTAAGTGCACGTGCTTTTAAGAAAGGTTAAAGGGAAACTTTACTATTCTTTATTTAGTTTGACAAAATGAAGATACTGTCCCAACTTCACAGTTACCCGGCCTTCTGTCTGCTTAACAGTTTTGTACTGTTGCTTCCACCACAGTTTTAAAGCCTGTTTTTCAAATAACACAAAGAGCAGCAAGCCTGAGGATAACACCTTTGCAATGGCCTTCATTAAGAAAGCAGCCCTACCTCAGCACTATTTAGTTTATTCTTTTCTACGTATTCAAAAAATCTTTCAAAGATATTTAACAAGCACTGTTGCTAGGAGGCATGTATTACCAAATTTAACTTGCCATCTTACAACAGAGTGGATACAGCATGAGGAGGATTGTATCATTCTGTACAATGTAATACAGGGTCTGAGCTTTTGGAAGAGAGGAAGGAATTGAACTCAATGGCTGGAAGAAATTAGAAATGGGTAAATTAATTGTGCTTTGGCTTGAGAATGTGAAAATGACATCAATGCTATTAACAGCCACATCATTATGCAGTTCTACAATATTCCCAAATCTACCAAGAAAGCCCTTGACCAACCACATGCCATTGCTGACTGTATCAACAGCCACACCATTGTCTAACTTTTTAATAATTCCATCCCACTAATTCCTTGACCAATCAGACTTTGGCATTAATTGTATCAATAGGCCTATCATCTTCCAGCTCTATAACACTTCTATCCCCGACAGCTCTCTGACTTATGAAATGAACCCCTAATCCTGTTACTTCTGCTAGACTGTAAATGATTACTCATACGTTTGTCAGGGTGAAAATCAATGCCAATCACAATCACTGCATCCGAGAAACAGAAACTCAGGACAGAAGTATTCAGTTTGTGTGGGGGAAGAACACAACAACTGAAGAAAGGACTCCAAGGATAGTCATATACAATGTTTGTTTGTCTTTTCGGCTTTTCCCGGTTAGGGGTCGCCACAGCGAAACTCCGGTCCTCTAATGATTGGCAGTAGATTTTCCCAAATGCCGAGGTGCCAGCTCGACGTCCAACCTTCAATGAAGACACACCCTTACGCATGTCTTTCAAACGCCACCCAAGATCTAAATGTAAGCATGCTACACCAGAGAGATAAACAAAAACACTAGAAGAACATCTGGATGCAGAAGAAGATGCATTACCGTTAGAAAACAACACATTTTTATCTATATGAAGAACAGATAAAATTCAGACTGGAATATTTTGCATAGTTATGTCTCATTAATGTAAACTGCAAACATTCCTGCACTGTGATGAAAGTAGTACTTGTAAAACAGGAAGATCATGAATAAGGCCTTTCATAAGCCGATTATACAATGCCCGTTAACACGAGCATCACAGCGAAACAATGAGAGGTCATATTTTAATGATGGTTTTCATAGTAAACAATAGCTGATACTGTGTGTTGCAGCTGATGTGAACTTTCTGTTAGAGTAACACCTTTATTTCTGGTGAAAGGTGAGGGATGCACATCTCCAAATACTACACTAAAGCAAACAAGAACTGATGATAAACTTAGCGTGTTATTCATATATTGGATTAGTCAGTATGCATTTATTGTGATTATATTGGTATGAAATTGCATAATGTGGTATGGATTTTAAACTAAGATTTTCTGCTGAATAATCATCTAATTTATTAATTATTCATGGGTGTGAGACTTGGTGGGATGTGTGATAAATTGTAAGGGGTTTAGTGATGTATTTACTCTGATGATGTTCAATTAAATAATAGGAATGAACGTGTTAAGTCGATTACAATAAACCCGTTTCGATTATTCCCTTACTTTGTGGTTATTTTACTGTCAAGCATTGAGCCCAGTTGTAATAGTTACTATTGTAAATACTGCAGTCTAAAATCTTATACTGATGTTTAAAGACTGATTCATTACTAAAGCCAGAAGACTTTCTTCTATCCATGCACTAAAGTATACTTGAAATGAATCTAATGGGCTATACAGAGGGCCTTACGTCTACACACTTTTACAAACACAGTAAACTCTCAGTTAACCGGCACCTATGGGGACTGGTAGATGCCGGACAACTGTAGTTTCTGTTGTTTAAGTGTTACTATTAAAAATAAGCCTGACTAACACTGCACCCTATACTGTACCACACCATACCAAAAACACTGTATTGGTTTTACATTGAAATGCAGTAATTAAAAAACTGGCTGTGGTGGGAAACAGGAAGTGCAACACATGAAAATTGAATTGAATTGTTCATAATGTACTGTATTTCTTTATTTTTTTTTTTTCTGGTTGCTTGAGAGTGCCGGTTAACTGAGAGTTTATTGTACAAGGTATTTCTGCATGTTGGTACATTGTATTCAAAGCATTTAATTCAGCAATGCAGCTGACAAATTTTTTTCATTTTCAGGTCACCACTACCTTTAAACAGTCAACTGAATGACTGCAAAGTCATACAAAAAGAAGAAAGCTGTGCACCTTATATGGCATAATGGTTAAGGTTGTACAGAGACAATGTACAAGGTTTGCTTCTCACCTTTGGGGAATTTGCTATGCTTAAAGTGGCATGCAAGGGCAGCTAGCCTAGTAGATACCTATAAACCTAATCATACCTATTAACATCAGAGTGAGTGAGTGAGTGAGTGAGTGTGTGTGTGTGTGTGTGTGTGTGTGTGTGTGTGTGTGTGTGTGTGTGTGTGTGTGTGTGTGTGTGTGTGTATGTGTGTGTGCATGTGTGTGTGTGTATGTGTGTGTGTGTGTGTGTGTGTGTGTGTGTGTGTGTGTGTGTGTGTGTGTGTGTGTGTGTGTGTGTGTGTGTGTGTGTGTGTGTGTGTGTGTGTGTGTGTGTGTGTGTGTGTGTGGTGTGTGTGTGTGTGTGTGTGTGTGTGTATGTGTGTGCATGTGTGTGTGTGTGTGTGTGTGTGTGTGTGTGTGTGTGTGTGTGTGTGTGTGTGTGTGTGTGTGTGGTGTGTGTGTGTGTGTGTGTGTGTGTGTGTGTGTGTGTGTGTGTGTGTGTGTGTGTGTGTGTGTGTGTGTGTGTGTGTGTGTGTGGTGCATGTGTGTGTGTGTGTGTGTGTGTGTGTGTGTGTGTGTGTGTGTGTGCACAAGTGTACTATACTGTGTTAACTAAAGGAGATGAACATAACCTGTATCTGAAACATTTGGTTTAGGTTCCTACAGCTTCTGCTGCTTGTATATTGTCAGATGGAATGTCACACCATCAGGCAATGCTTGAAGTCACCCTGGAGAACAAATACTTGTACCTTTTATGTGATACTATCTGCCAGCACGATAACAATGCAAAATATAAATATTAGCTCGGCATATGATAGCAATACAAAATAAAAATAACAAACCTGACAAACTGTATTTCATTGTAACTGCTAGCAATGAATGTTTGGGTTTTATACCACATGAATGTTTGGGTTTTATACAACATCTAGAAACTTAATTAGGGTTCATTTTAGGGTGTACTTTAGTTGCTGCATGCCACTGTTACATATGATCATTACTGTCCTTTTTCATGTGTGTGTCTAAATATTTGCTTGAGTGCCTTCTAAAATGTTGTGAGCGCCATATAAGCTAACCTGACTATGTGCTTCTCTTTATTTTGTTCTTGTGTTGATATTCACATAGCTTTAAGTGATGAATGAATAAATGCATGTGTGTGGCAGCCACTGACGATTAACCCTGAAAACAGTGTTTTTTTTTCACTTGCTTCCTAATGTGGGGTGCAAAGGAGGAAAACACAAAGACACTTTTTTTCACCAAGGTACAGGGGCATTTTCCTTGGGGGTTAATCTCCTGGAAGGTCAACTTTCCCATTCTCCTGCATGTCTTCTTGCCACTGGTAATAAAAGTCCTTTAGAAATGAGCCATCTTGGCTTCTGCAGCACCACATAACTATGGCCATTCTCCCAGGGTCCTTTGTGAACACCACTGTCATAGCAACAATTACTGCATAAGCAGGGCTTGCATTCCTGAGGAGACCCTGGGGGCCGCAGTTAAAATCTTTTGTTAACTCTTCACAAGAAGCTCACACACATCAGATACAGTAAGCAGCTGATCCCTTCTGTACAATCCTGTACTCTCTGTATGTATTAAATGAAAGAGCCCTTTCAAAAACTTTAGTTCTATGGCTACATGCTGTGAGGCATATCAGAAAAATCTTCTGAAGTGCATGTTCCTGCAGAGAAACACTTGTTATCCATCTCTCTGTACTTAGATTACTCTCAGGTATACATTGCAGGATACAGGTCACATTTGTTACTTTTCCTTGTAAAAGTAGTGAGACACTGGCACTATACCTCCAAGCCAGGAACTAAAGCACAGAAACAGAAGTAGAATGCCCTGGATTACGGCAAACAATTCTCTCCATTTGAAACAGATTTCTCACTATTGGGAAGCTTACATTTCCCTGGCTCTATACCTCTATCCATAGAATACTATGACAGTGTAGCATGTTCAGCATTAATGGGATAATATTAAACAGTGCCAAATGTTTGTGTCCCTGTGTGTTCCACAAGGTGTCCTGTAGAGGAAAAAGAAAAATAAATATACATATTACTGGGTGTTAATTGCTTAATCATATTACCACAGTGCCCCAACAGTTTCAATTGTTGTCCAAGCATCTCCAGAAAGGAAGACTGTCGGAGACCAGCCCAGCAAAATATGAATGTCCAGAGGCGGCTGAAGTTGTCTGAGCAGGGGAATAAAGACAAGAACAGACTGCTTCCTTATTAGAGAAGGTAAACACAAGCATGTATCAAACACACTGTCACATACATGCACGAGCACGTACATACAGCTGCTGGTGTATATAACCCCCATAAATAAACATGCATGCATGCATACACACACAGGCATGCACATGCATCCACCATGTGTATACACCACCAATATATGTATACCCATGTATATGTGCATGTGCACACACACACATGCACACACACACAAACTGAAAAAACCTCTCCAAAAAAAATCAATTAAGTGCTTGAAAGAAA
Organism: Protopterus annectens; assembly: GCF_019279795.1. Lineage (NCBI taxonomy): Eukaryota > Metazoa > Chordata > Ceratodontiformes > Protopteridae > Protopterus > Protopterus annectens. The sequence goes on along the minus strand of NC_056726.1, from coordinate 1,013,749,737 downwards.
ATCTGCTACAGACTGTAAATATACACATGACTCCTCCTTCTGCCAAAATCCAGACATATCCCCTCTCATCTTGTCCCACAGTGAATCAACAAACATGGACTTGACATGCGGTTAATGATCTGATGTTGTCATACTCTGAAAGTAAGCACAGAGGTTAGGTACAAGGCTTTCTTCAAAACATCTGGCTTCTTGTATGTGTGTGTGTGTGTATATATATATATATATATATATATATATATATATATATATATATATATATATATATATATATAAATGCAGCCAGTATTATAACAAAAAAGCTGTGTGTGCTACTAAAACTCCAGAGCTGCTTTTAATATTGCATGCAATGTTGGCTTCTGTTTCTGCTGCAGCAGCTGATTACTCAACAAGGAGTGCAACAGTAAGGTCCATGAAATATCCTAGGTACTGTTAGGTCCATGAAATATCCTAGGTACTGTTAGGTCTGT
>NC_056726.1:1013741987-1013748770 GCF_019279795.1 Protopterus annectens | reverse complement strand
TCATACCGGCAGCAGCCATATTTGGCGTTATAACGCCGACGCTATGCTGGCGCCTGGCGCAAGGTTCATGAATCCCGGGGACTGTTCGGTCCATGAAATATCCTAGGTACTGTTAGGTCTGTGCAATATATCCGAGGCACTGTTAGGTCCATGAAATATCCTAGGTACTGTTAGGTCTGTGCAATATATCCGAGGCACTGTTAGGTCCCTGAAATATCCTAGGTACTGTTAGGTCTGTGCAATATATCCGAGGCACTGTTAGGTCCCACTTTTAGGTCAATCAAATACACTAGGCACTGTTAGGTCCATGAAATATCCTAGGTTCTGTTACGTCAAATATCCTAGGCACTGTTAGGTCCATCATATATCCTAGACACTGTTAGGTCCATCAAATATAGAACAGTTGTGTACCTACCATAAATGTAGATGTTCGAGTGTATTCACTGTTGCAGTCATTACACTTGGGTTATCCAGCTGGCAGGCTACCTGCAGTCGGCCTGAATTCCAAAGTCCTGGTCCGGCGTCGGTTGCTGTCGCCTTTTCCCTGACGTCAGTGCACCAGGGGTATATAAGATGCAGCCGACACCATTTTCTTCAGTTTTTCTTGCCCCAGATGTCAGGTGCCCCCGAGAAGGGAGGCAATACATAATGCTTCTAAAAACATACAGTAAAATAAAAACAATACCTTCATCTACAAGCAAATACACCACATAGGCTGTATAGGATAGAGAAGTATAGATAAGTCCCAGCAAAGAAAGGGGGATGGAGGGTGGGTAACCTGGACTGCAACAGTAAATACACTCGAACATCTACATTTATGGTAGGTACACAACTGTACTATGTTCATCGTGTTTCACTGTTTCAGTCATTACACTTGGACTGAATCCCAAAGCTGAGGTAGGGCGGCTGTGTCTAAATAGGGTTAGGAGTGGCTATGAGGCCCTGCAGAATGTACAGTTGTGTACGAGTGTATTCACTGTTGCAGTCATTACACTTGGGTTATCCTGCTGGCAGGCTACCCTCAGTCGGCCAGAATTCCAAAGTCTAGGTCCGGCATCAGTTGCTGTCACCTCTTCCCTGATGTCAGTGTGCCAGGGGTATAAAAGATGCAGCCGACACCATTTTCTTCAGTTTTTCTTGCCCCAGATGTCAGGTGCCCCCAAATAGGAAGGCTGAAAAAATATGCCAAAAAGCATGCATGTACTAAAATAACCATTTCCTTCATATACAAGCAAATACACCACATAGTTGTATAGAATTGAGAAGTACAGAAAAGTCCCAACAAAGAAAAGGGGGATGGTGGGTGGGTAACCTGGAATGCAACAGTGAATACACTCGAACATCTACATTTATGATAGGTACACAAATGTACTATGTTCATCGTGTTTCACTGTTGCAGTCATTACACTTGGGTTGAGTCCCAAAGCTGAGGTTGGGTGGCTGGGCCTAAATAAGATTAGGAGAGGCTACCAGGCCCTGCAGAACTGCAGTGGCAAAGCCTGCTCTGGATTTAGAGTAGAGAGGTAAGTGGTACTGCTTGGTGAAAGTGTGCACTGAACTCCAGGTTGCAGCTTCTAAAATGTCTTTGGTTGGTACTCCTCTGAGGAAGGCTGCTGAAGTGGCTGCTGCTCTGATAGAATGTGGCCTAATGCCCTTAGGCACTGATTTGCCATGTTGTGAATAGCAGAAGCGAATGCAGTGTCCTATCCATTTTGAAATAGTCTGCTTTGAGATAGGCTTTCCTTGTGATACTGCAGCATAAGCTACAAACAGTTGCTCAGTTTTTCTGAAAGCTTTTGTTTTGTCCAAGTAGAATCATAGCTGTCTGTGTATGTCCAAAGCGTGCAGATGTCTCTTCCCCTTTATTCTGGGGATTTGGATAGAATGTTGGCAAATAAATGGTTTGGTTAAGAGCCACACTGGATACTACCTTTGGCATAAATGTTGGGTTTGTCCTTAGAGAGACCCTGTCCTGATGAAAAATGATGAAAGGTTCCACTGCCATTAATCCCTGTAACTCTGAGACTCTTCTTGCTGAAGTTATTGCTAGGAGCAGAGCAGTTTTCCATGATAAGAATTTTATATCAGCTGTATTGGCTGGCTCAAAAGGAGGCAGTGTGAGCTTTTCTAACAAAAATTGAGGTCCCAAGTAGGTATTGGTGCTCTCCTTGGGGGTCTTATGTTTTTTGCCCCTCTGAGGTACTGTCTTAGCAGTGGATGTGAGAAAATAGGAGGTTCCGTATTATAATGAGCTGAAATGGCAGAGGCATGGATCTTAATTGATGAGAAGGATAGGCCTTTGTCCAGCATCTCATTTAGGTATTGTAAAATCTGAGGAATATTTGGAACAAGTGGTTCAAGTCCTTGTGCCTGGTTCCAAGCACAGAATCTCTTCCATTTTTCTGCATAAGATTTCCTGGTGCTGGGCCTCCTGGCTTCCAAAGTGACATCCATAACAGCTTTAGAGAGAGGTGTGGTCTGAGTGGCTATATTATTTGCCATGCAGCCAGATCCAAGGTTCTGAGTTGACTGTGCAGAATCTGATTGTTTTTTGAGTTAGAAGATGAGGATGTTGAGGTAAAGGCCAGGCTGGGCCTTGAGACAAGCTCTTTAGGATTGGGTACTAGTGCTGGTGTGGCCAGTTTGGGGCAATCAGGATCATTTATGGCTTCTCTTGTCTGACTTTTAGGAGCACCTTGGGAAGAAGAGGCAGTGGAGGAAAGGCATAAACTGTCAGGGTTTTCCAGCTGAATGATAGAGCATCCACTTTTGATGCTTGTGAGTGATAAGTCCTTGTGCAGAATCTCTGTAGTTGGCAGTTGTGAGGGGAGGCAAAAAGATCTATGTCTGGGCATCCCCATTTCCTTGTTATCATGCTGAAGACCTGTGGATCTAGTTTCCACTTGTGAGGGTCCATGAGGTTTCTGCTTAGTTCGTCTGCCAGAGTATTTTTCTTTCCTGGTAGGAATTGTGCCTGCAGATGTACTTGATAGGTCAGTGCTGTGTTCCACAAAGTCATGGCTTGCCTGCAGAGGGGGTAGGAATGTGTGCCCCCTTGCTTGTTTATGTACCACATAACTGTAGTATTGTCCGTCTTTAGCAATAGTTGTCCTGGATGTAGTAGATCCTTGAAGGCTGTTAGGGCATTCTGTACAGCTAGCATCTCTTTTTGATTGATATGAAGATGCATTTGGTCTGCGGGCCACGTGCCCTGAATACATTTTCCCGCCATGTGTGCCCCCCAGGCATAATCCGATGCATCTGTTGTTAGTGTCTGCCTGGCTGTGGGTAAAGTGATAGGCTGCCCTTGTTGTGGTGACAGGCCAGTGCCCACCATTGAAACTCCTGTTGCAGGCAGGGAATAAGAGTTATTACTGTTTCCAGGCTGTGGCAATTTTGAGTCCAAACACTTTTTAGATACCATTGTAGCTTCCTCATATGCAGTCTTGCATATGGAATTAGCAGGATGCAGGATGTCATGAAGGCCAAAGCCTGCAGAATTTTTCTTGCAGGTAGCTGGGTCTTTGTTGCCATCATTTGAAAGTTATGAGTCAGTTGCCTTTGCTTGTCTGGAGTGAGATAAGCCATCTGGGCAGTTGTATTTAATCTTGCACCCAGGAATATTATCTCTTGAGAGGGCACTAGTTTTGATTTCTTTTCATTTACTGTGTACCCTAGGCAAATTAGTAATCTTTTTACAAATGCCAGATGCTTTAGAAGAATGTCCTTGCTTGAATAAGGCAGTTGTCCAAGTAAGGATATATTTGAATTCCTTTTTGTCTGCAATAAGCAATTACTGGTGCCAGGCATTTTGTGAAGACCCTGGGCGCAGTAGATAAGCCAAAGGGCAGTGCAGAGAATTGGTAATACATTGAACCAGTTATAAATCTGAGGTATCTTCTGCAAGTTTGTCTGATTGGGACATGCAGGTATGCCTCTTTGAGGTCCAAAGTAACTAGCCAAGCCTTCTTGCCCAGCATGGGTAGAAGTTGCTGCAGTGTCAACATTTTGAATTTTGGAACGTCCAGGAAAGTATTTAGAGTAGACAGGTCCAGTATTGGTCTCCAAGCATTGTCCTTTCTGGGTACCAAGAAAAGTCTTGAGTAAAATCCTTGCCCCTGTTCTTGCTGTGGTACTTTTTGAATAGCCCTCATGTCCATGAGAGCAGAAATTTGTTTTTGTGCCTCTGCCAATTGATTGTGTGGCAGGTCTGGCATACCTTTTGGTCTTGGTAGGGTGTGAAAGTGGAACCTGTAACCCTGAGAGACAATATTCAGTACTCATTTGTCCTGGGTTATCATGTGCCAATTTTGTCTGAAAAATGCTAGTTTTTCCCCTAAGGGTGCTGCCAAAAGGTAAGTGCTTGGCATAGGTAGAGGAAAGTCATTGGGAATGTTTCCTGTAAGGTTGTGATTTGTCTTCTCTGCCTTTGGGGGCTGAAGCACCCCACTGTTTAGGTCTGTATGAGCCTTGGGGCTGAGATCTGCCTCTAGGGTATCTGTATCTGCCTCTTTGTGGCCTGTCTGACACTGGAAAGGACCAATTTTTTGAAGGCCATTTCCTGCTAAATCTGGGTGGCTGAACCTGTAAGAAATCCTGTACTGTCTGCATTGATTTTGCTTTATCCTCCATTTTCTTCAACACCTCTTCTGCCTTAACACCAAACAAAGTATCATGATGTAATGGAGCATCCAATAATTTTGCTTTAACATGATCAGGCAAACTTTGTTCTTTTAACCAAGCATGCCTTCGAATGACGGAACCTGTAACTGCGGCTCTGCAAGAAGCCTCTAATGAATCAAAACCACATTGCAAAGTATGCTTTCCCACTTGTTCAGCTGCATGCAGTACATCCTGCATTTCCTTATTTTCAGGACATTCTGAGCTTGTAAGCATTTTCTGTTTTAGCAAAGACATTAGGTATTGCTGATATTTGAGCATGTGAAACTGGCAGTTTAAAGCCCTTACAGCTAAAGTAGCAGAGGTGTAAACTTTCTTCCCCCATCTATCCAGTGCTCTAGAATCCCTATCAGAGGGAACAGGGTTTTTTGCAGTGGAAGCATTGACCCCTTTGGGACCCTGAGAAATTGTTTCTGGGTCAGTAGCAGGGTTTTTATAAAGAAATTTATGGGAATCTGGGACCCTGTAGTACCTATCTGGCTTGACTGATGCAGGGGGTAAAGAATCAGGAGACAAACTAGATTCAGAAAAAACATCATCAACAATATCTAGTACAGGGGGGATAGCAAGGGGCCTGTGCTGAGGCAGTAAAAGAAAGTCTCTGGGCCTTTTCTTGGATTCTAAATAATCCTGGCTCTCCCAATGGAAATGCCCGCATGGTGTGCAAGGTTTCTCCAAAAGAGTAATCCTCAGGAGGAGAAGCTGAAGGGATAGATTCTTCAGTGTCAGAGTCCTCATAGGGAGGAAGAGAATATCCCAGTTCTGAAGAGGAATCAGAGGAAATAGAAACCTGGTCAGAGGAGTCATAGTCAGTGTCCTGCCTAGGCCTTTTATCAGGAGGGAGGATGGGAACCCCTGATCAAAGTAATTAGGTTCTCGGCCATTTTGAGCATCTGTTTCTTTGGCATGGATGACTGTCCAGGAGAATGCTGTACTTGTTTCTTTGTCTTTAATGGTGTTTTAGACTTTGCCTTGGCTGCTGAAGTGGTCTTGATAGTAAGCTGTGTAGGTCTGAAAACACCCTGAGAAGCTGATGCCTGCTCAGCGGCTCTGGACCCATCTGAGGAAATAGTTTCCGTAGGCCCAATACCTTGAGTTTCCAGAGGCCCAGTTGTCTCCACATGGGAGTCAGAGGCGGCCTGTGGCTCTGAGGTAGCGGGTGTCAGGGGCTGCGAAAGCGCCTCACTGAGAACCGGCGAACCGGCGACTGGCCTAGAAGAGGCTTCGTTGTCAGTTATGGACCTCGGATGCCTGTCTTTTTCTTTGTCCTTGCGCTTTTTATGAACTCCGGTCATTGGTTGTTCTGATGGCATTATATAGTTAAACCTTTGGCCAAAGTAATGTAAAGCAAAATCAAACCGACGCTTAATAGTGCGTTAGTTGAATCTAGCACAAAACCGACAACCAGCAACATCGTGGTCAGGGCCTAGGCAAGGAATACAGTAAGAGTGAAAATCCTTATGAGGTATTTGCTTCCCACAAGAAATACAATTGTTAACTTTTACTGACATCAGTCTGGAGCAAGAAAAAGTTTCCCCAATGGGGTACTTAGCTTTAGTGAAGACTTCGGATCTGAAACGAAAATCTCAGGAGTCGGCCGACCGGCACTTGCGAACTGCTTTTGCTTCAGGCACCGAGCGGCAAGAAAGACTAAAGAAAATGACGTCAGCTGCATCTTATATACCCCTGGTGCACTGACGTCAGGGAAGAGGCGACAGCAACCGACGCCGGACCAGGACTTTGGAATTCAGGCCAACTGTGGGAAGCCTGCCAGCAGGATAACCCAAGTGTAATGACTTTAACAGTGAAACACGATGAACATCCTAGCTACTGTTAGGTCCATGAAATATCCTAGGCACTGTTAGGTCCATGAAATATACTAGGTACTGTTAGGTCCGTGAAATATCCTAGGCACTGCTAGGTTCATGAAATATCCTAGGCACTGTTAGGTCCATGAAATATCTTAGGCACTGTTAGGTCCATGAAATATCCTAGGCACTTTCAGGTCAATCAAATATCCTAGGCACTTTTAGGTCCATGACATATCCTAGGTACTGTTAGGTCCGTGAAATATCCTAGGCACTGCTAGGTTCATGAAATATC